>NC_057740.1:40888066-40899600 GCF_004010195.1 Chiloscyllium plagiosum
ATGGGTTAGCAAGTTTGCAGACGACATAAAGGTTGGAGGTGTCGTTGACAGTATAGAGGGCTGTTGTAGGCTGCAGCGGGACATTGACAGGATGCAGAGATGGGCTGAGAGGTGGCAGATGGAGTTCAACCTGGATAAATGCGAGGTGATGCATGTTGGAAGGTCAAATTTGAATGCTGGGTACAGGATTAAGGATAGGATTCTTGGCAATGTGGAGGAACAGCGGGATCTTGGTGTGCAGGTACATAGATCCCTTAAAATGGCCACCCAAGTGGACAGGGTTGTTAAGAAAGCATATGGTGTTTTGGCTTTCATTAACAGGGGGATTGAGTTTAAGAGTCATGAGATCTTGTTGCAGCTCTATAAAACTTTGGTTAGACCGCACTTGGAATACTGCGTCCAGTTCTGGTCGCTCTATTATAGGAAAGATGTGGATGCTTCAGAGAGGATTCAGAGGAGGTTTTCCAGGATGCTGCCTGGACTGGAGGGCTTAACTTATGAAGAGAGTTTGACTTAGATCGGACATTTATCATTGGAGAAAATTAGAAGAGAGGGGACCTATTTGAGGTGTACAAGATAATGAGAGGCATAGATAGAGTCGATAGCCAGAGACTATTTCCCAGGGCAGAAATGGCTAACACGAGGGGTCATAGTTTTAAGCTGATTGGAGGAAAGTATAGAGGGGATCTCAGAGGCGAGTTCTTTACACAGAGTTGTGAGAGCATGGAATGCGTTGCCAGCAACAGTTGTGGAGGCATGGTCATTGGGGACATTTAAGAGACTGCTGGACGTGCATATGGTCACAGAAATTTGAGGGTGCATACATGAGGATCAGTGGTCGGCACAACATCGTGGGCTGAAGGGTCTATTCTATTCTGTACTGTTCTGTGTTCCATGTTCCAGGTTCTATGAGACATTTTGCCTCAAAACCTTCATTCTTGTAAACTCCACTGCCTACCATCCTAACTGATCTTTAGCCATCCCAGGAATCCCTCTGGTGGTGGAGGTGATGAAATGGGAGGTGGATTGTCTAGACCTCAGTCCAGGAACAATGGGCTGAGTGGTCTGCTTCATGCCATTTGAAAATTTAATCATAGGTCCAGGTTTTTAAGATGATTCAGTAAAGGATTTGCTAAAGGAAGGATAGTCCAGAGGAGAATACAGAGGAATACATGATGTGTTCATGTCTTTGGAAATGTGGGAAATATTTGTTGCTGAAACATTGAAACTGAGACCCTCTTTAAAAGGGGTCCGTTTATAATGAGACAATTCTATTAATCGGGAATCCCTGTTGTGAAAATTGTTCTTTACAAAGTATCCCTCAGAGTGAGACTCCCTCTTTAAAAGGGGCCAGATTGCTGAAGGATCCCTGATAGAGTGAGGACATTGAAGGTGCAGTTTATGAGACTCCCTCCCTTTTCCACGGCCTGCTACTACATATCTCTTCACATTGAGCTACTCTGTAAGCTCTTCTTATTTCTCTTTAATTATTTTAAAACTGCATCTCTCTGTTGAAATTGTCTCTGTGTTAAATACAGCTGGACTTTACGATGTCTGGATTGAGCCAGTCCAGACGGTGGAACATGCTGGGAGACCTCTGTCTCTGTCCTGTGGTGCGGGAAGTAGCAATGTCCTTACAATCACCTGGAGGAAAGCGGACTCAGGGAGCATGGCCCCTTCCCACTGGAACATCAGCCAGGGAACCAGATATTCAACACTCTACACGGAAAAGCTGGAGGCTGGAGACAGAGGAGTTTATATCTGTGAAATCAGTGATGGTGAAAGCCACACCCAGCGTCAGAGCTCAGTAGAAGTTTGGTGTGAGTGCTTCTAACCTTCCATAAAACACTGTGCGGGCCATTTGGCCCATCATGTCTATGCTGGAGCTGCTCAATTAGTCCCTTTGCCATGTTCTTTCCTATCACTCCTGCGAAGGTGATCACCTTCAACTATTTCCTCCAATTAGTTTTGTACGTTTCTGTTGCAAACCATTTCTAAGGTAATGATCCTAATCATTAGAAAGAGAGAGATGTAATGGTTGGGGGTTTAACCCATTGGTCACCTCACCTCAGGCGAGGGAGAGGTAGGAACCTTCATGGTAAACTCAGCTGGAGTGGGAACTGAACCCACGCTGTTGGTGTCAATCTGGGGTATTGTGTACCAGCCCTCCAGCCAATCCCACCCTCCCCCAATTCAATATTGGTCCCTATAGCACTCTTTGAAAGGGCGTTACATTGCACATATGGTATTAGTCATTACCTTTCACTGGGAAACAAGGATTTTCCTGAAAAGGAGAGAACACTGGGGGATAGGAGAAGGGAATTGGAATGAGACAAACATGACCTGTCACACAGTGGAGATATTTCCCTGGCAGATGGGCGGCACGGTGGCACAGTGGTTAGCACTGCTGCTTCACAGCGCCAGAGACCCGGGTTCAATTCCCGCCTCGGGTGACTGATTGGGTGGAGTTTGCACATTCTCCCTGTGTCTGTGTGGGTGTCCAAAGATGTGCAGGTCAGGTGAATTGGCCATGCTAAATTGCCCATAGTGTTAGGGGAATGGGTCTGGGTGGGTTGCGCTTCGGCGGGTCGGTGTGGACTTGTTGGGCCGAAGGGCCTGTTTCCACACTGTAAGTAATCTAATCTAAGATTCCGGGGATAAGAGATTTCCATTTGCAGCTAGGCCTGTTTACTGACTGCTTTCAAGCACTTCCCTCAAGTTGCCAACTCGGCTTCAGATATCATGGTCAGATCTCCCAAAACCAACTGCCTCACCCAGTGTGAAATATTATGTTAGGATTCTTTTTATCAACTTACTCACAAGCACTCCATGTTTAGTATACCGCATTTCCATTCACTCATTCATAAAACCATATTTTTGTAGTACGTTTTACTCTTACAGGATAAACTAAATGAAACATCCCTGCCAACTTATTGCTGTTTCTTTACACCTTTCAATTCTATCAGCCCCATGCTGCAGGCAGTGTTTAGACCTGTCTTTGAATCAAAGGCCACCTCTGAGTAAGTGTTAATACTGTCACCTACTCAGAACAATGCTGACCCCATCATCGTGTCTCCATAACTCACTCAAAACTATGGAAAGATTAACCTTCTCTCGGGATCTGATTAGGTTGCAGAACATCAAACATTTTCCTCCACTAGTATGTACCTTTAAATACATATTAAATAGGGCCACTACCCCCTTTAAAAAGTTTACAATCAAAACAGAGCTTCTGTGAAACTGCATGCAGGAATTTGTAAGAACTGTCAAAACCAGCAATAGTCAATAAGGTCTCGTGACCCAGCTGTGGGAGATCAGTTTAAAACCCTCTATACTTTTATTTGGTACATGTACAATTTCTCACTTATTTACATCATATAGGTCTAGAATTTTTATAAATATTACTAACTTTAAAGACAAAAGGACGAATGCTTCTTAATTACGCAAGCTCAGACCGGGTAGACATTCCAAACCCATCAGGCGTAACAACCAGTATTTAGAAAGTGTTTAAACTATCTCCTGCTTCCCCAGGACAGATGTCATGTAAACTTGTGTACAATAGGTGACACCATGGTGATAAATCTTAATGTATGTAAAAACTATATATAAAAGAGGCCACTGTGAAACTGTACTTTGGATTCCATTGCTGCCTCACACTGTGCCAGAAAGGGGGCTATTTTCACCACTCACCCACCTGGGTCATTATTGAACACAATTCCACACCCAGTCAGATAGCGCTTCCCACTAACCCATCCAAGATAGTTTTAAAACTATTTTCCTACATTGAAACAGCGACTACACATCGAAAGTACTTAATTGTTTGTGAAGTGCTTGGGGAACTCCCATCAGCATGCAAGGTGCTATACAAATGTAAATTCTAGGAGAAAGTGAGGACTGCAGATGCTGGAGATCAGAGCTGAAAAATGTGTTGCTGGAAAAGCACAGCATCCAAGGAGCAGGAGAATTGACGTTTCGGGCATAAATGTAAATTCTAAGTTTCTTCAACAAAAAGACAGTCTCTTCCAGTCATTTAAAGATTAATCTTCAAATCCTGGAGAGTTGGCAGCTCCATGTCCATACAGTGACTGAAGATTCATGTTCCTAGTTGGTTATTAAACGAGAAGCAGAATCGGGAGACAGTGTGGGTCAGTGAGTCCACCAGGGCCTAAGGGTGAGACAGAGTTACTGTGAGGTGAGTATACAGGGCCAGAAAGTGGGATTGGATCAGAACCAAAGGATCAATACAGCATAGAATGAGGCCATTCAGCCCATTATGTCAATGCCAGATCTCCAAGTGAACACCATTCTCCCACCTTCTTCCCATAATCCCACCCCATCTTTCTTTCCAGTTAACTGTCTAATTCCTTCCTGAATATCTGTGTCAATGTGTATGATGTGATGACTCTATAAGGGAAGAGGCCATGGAAGGATTGGAACAGGAGGATGTTGGACTGGGTGACCGTGTGGGTCAGTGAGCGCACCGGGGGGGCTGGGGGCGAGAGAGAGTTACTGTGAGGGGAGGATACGGGGCCGGCAGTTTTTGGAGGAGCTGATGTGTGTTCCCCGATTTTCAGATGGACCTCGGGATGTCTCCATCGAGGGAGGGGGCAGTGCCAGGGAGAGCGAGACGCTGGTGTTAACCTGCCAGGGAGATGCCAACCCCGAAGCCAACATCACGTGGGGGAGGAGAGAGGCCGGGGGTGAGCAGCTGCGGTGGAACATCTCCGAGTCCCGGGGAAAGTCGGAGCTGAGAATCGATTCCCTGAGGCGTGATGACCACGGGCTTTACGAGTGTGTGGTGGAGAATCCACTGGGGACAGTGAGGCTGGAGGCTCGCCTCAATGTGGAATGTGAGTACATTCACTCCCAGGTTAGAAAGAGAGGCTTCATCATTCCAGGGCCCAGAGAGAGAGAGGACAGCACACAGCTCGGGGGCACACACTGTCCTCAGGAAGAGCCTGGAGAGAATCAAATCAGCGCACAATCTGGTGTACTGTCAGCAATTTGGTCCCTTATTTAAGAAAAGAGTTTATTTCATTGGAGGCAGTTCAGAGAAAATTCACTGGGATGATCCCTGGGATGGAGGGATTGCATTATGAGCAAAGGCTAAACAGGTTGGGACTCGCCTCACTGGAGTTTAGATAAATGAGAGGTGATCTCATTGAAATCTATCAGATTCTTAAGGGGATTGACAGGGTCAATGCTGAGAGGATGTTCCCCTCATGGGAGAATCTAGGTTCATAGGGCACAGGCTCAGACTGATTTCAGACTGAGATAAGGAGGAATTTCTTCTCTGAGGTTTGTGAGTCTTTGGAACTCCTTGCCATGGAGAGCTATGGGGGCAGAGTCCTTGTGTAGATTTAAGATAGATTCTTAATGAGTTGGAGAATCCAGGGTTACAGGGAAAGAGCAGGAAAGTAGACGTGAGGAATGTCAGATCACCGGGATGCTTTTAAATAGGGGAGCAGGCTCGAGGGGCCAAATGGCCTCCTCCTGTTTCTATTCCTTATGGTCTGACAGAAGGAGACCCATAGTGTCTGGTCTGACTCTTTGAAAGAGCTCGCTAGTTAGTGTCTCACTTTCAGCTCATAGAATCCCTATGCTGGAAACAGACCATTCGGCCCAACCAGTCAATGGCCAAGGAGTGGCAGATGGAGTTTAATTTATATCAAGGTGAGGTGTTGCATTTTGGAAAGGCAAATCAGGGCAGGACTTATACACTTAATGGCAAGGTTCTGGGGAGTATTGCTGAACAAGAGTGCAGGTGCATAGTTCCTTGAAAGTGGAGTCACAGGTAGATAGGATAGTGAAGAAGGTGTTTGGTATGCTTTCCTTTATTGGTCAGAGTATTGAGTACAGGAGTTGGGAGGTCATGTTGTGGCTGTACAGGACATTGGTTAGACCACTGTTGGAATATTGTGTGCAATTCTGGTCTCCTTCCTATCGGAAAGATGTTGTAAAGCTTGAAATGGTTCAGAAAAGATTTACAAGGATGTTGCCAGGGTTGGAGGGTTTGAGCTATAGGGAGAGGCTGAACAGGCTGGGGCTGTTTTCCCTGGAGCATTGGAGGCTGAGGGGTGACCTTACAGGGGTTTTTAAAATCATGAGGGGCATGGATAGGATAGATACACAAGGTTTTTTCCCTGGGGTCGGGGAGTCCAGAACTAGAGGGCATAGGTTTAGGGTGAGAGGGGAAAGATATAAAAGAGACCTAAGCGGCAACTTTTTCACACAGAGGGTGGTATGTGTATGGAATGAGCTGCCAGAGGAAGTGGTGGAGGCTGGTACAATTGTAGCATTTAAAACGCATCTGGAAGGGTATATGAATAGGAAAGATTTAGAGGGATATGGGCCAAGTGTGGAAAATGTGTCTAGATTAATTTAGGATATCTGGTCATCACGGATGAGTTGGACCGAAGGGTCAGTTTCTGCGCTGTACATCTCTATGACTCTAAATCCACACCAACTCTCCTAAGAGCATCCCACCAGATTCAGCACCCTACCCTATCCCTGTAACCCTGCATTTAGAGATTAGATTAGATTCCCTACAGTATGAAAACATGCCATTTAGCCCAACAAGTCCAAACTGACCCTCCAAAAAGAGTAACCCACCCAGACCCATTCACCTATCCAATTAACATAGCTGATCCACCTAACCTACACATCCCTCAACATTACAGGTAATTTAGCATGGCCAATCCACCCTAACCTACACATCCCTGGACATTATGGGTAATTTAGCACGGCCAATCCACCCTAACCCTGGACTGTGGGATGAAATCAGAGAACTCAGAGGAAACCTACACAGACTCGGGGAGAATGTGCAAACTCCATACAGAGAGTTGCCCGAGGGTGGAATTGAACCCAGATCCCTGGTGGTGTGAGGGAACAGATGCTAACCACTGAGCCACGGCACTGCCTCATGAAACTCTTGCCTCAAAATTCCTTTTGAAAATTATGATTGAATCTGCTGCCAGCCACCTTTTAGGCAGTCTGTTCCCGACTGCAACAATTCGCTGCATAAAAGCAGTCTCCCCATCTCCCATTCTGGTTCCTTTCCTGATCCCCCTGGAATGGTGTCCCTTGGATATCAACCCTCATGGCTCTGGAGGGTTTCCTCATTATTTACTCAGTTTTAACCCAGGATCATGAATGTCTCCTTTACCTTCTTCACTGATGAACTTGCAGAGCAATCCCAGCATTTCTTGTTTAGAACAGTAGATGGGGCTGTTCTTCACTAGATGCTAATGGCTGAACGAGCAGAAGCTTCCGGAAGCTCAGACAACAGCATCAGGGCATGGAGTGGATGTCCTGGAGTGGGGGAGGAGTGGATCTAGAGTAAGTGAGGATGTGCTGAGGATTTCATAGAATCATGGAATCCCTACTGCGAGGAGGAATTTCTTCTCTCGTGAGTCTTTGGAATCCCTTGCCCAGAGAGCTGTGGGGGCAGAGTCCTTGTGTAAGGCTGAGATCGATTCTTGATCAGTCAGGGATAGAGGGTTACGGGGAAAAGGCAGGAAAGTGGGTGTGAGGAACGTCAGATCAGCCATGATCCTATTGAATGGTAGAACGAGCCCAAGGGGCTGAATGGCCTCCTCCTGTTCCTATTCCATGTGGTCTTCAGGAAGGAGGCCATTCAGCCCATAATACCCATTCTGGCTCTTTGAAAGAGCTATCCAGTTAGTGTCTCACCTATTGTTAAAGTTCACTTCAGAATGTAACTTTAAGAAAGTTCTGGGATTTTTGTATGAAAGAACTAAAACCAACATGCCCATTCTAAAAGATGAGAGACTTAACAAAAAATCCAGGTGTTTTTCAATATATAATTTCAGTTACATCACACTGTAAACGTTTGCTATAAATTCTGTGTCCTATGATCTAATGCTCCACAATCACCTGATGAAGGAGCAGCGCTCTGAAAGATGGTGTTTCCAAATAAACCTGTTGGACTATAACCTGGTGTTGTGTGATTTTTAACTTTGTCCACCCCAGTCCAACACTGGCATCTCCAAATCAAGATTAAACCTTGCCCGTCTCCAAGTGAAGTTAATTCTGTCCCTCAGACTTACTGGCCTGTAGTTTCCTGGTTTGTTCCTATCACCTGTTTTGAATAATGTTCTTACATTAGCTGTCCTCCAGTCTTCTGGCACACCTCCTGTGATGGGGAGGTGCCGTTGGTGTCGGACTGGGATGGACAAAGTTAAAAATCACACAACACCAGGTTGTAGTCCAACAGATTTATTTGGAAGCACTAGCTTTTGGAGTGCCACTCCTTCACCAGATAGCTCTGGAACAGAATCATAAGACACAAAATTTATAGCAAAAGATTACAGTGTCATGCAACTGTAACGATTTATTAAACAAACCGAGATTGCTGTTAAGTTTTTCATCTTTTAGAATGGGTTGCAGGTTTCGGTTCATTAATATGTAAATCCCAGAACTTCTTTTAAGTCACATTCTTGAGATAACTTAATGTTTTATAAACAAAAAGGTGCCTACTCAGCTCAAACAATGTATTAAAGGTGTGAGGTTAGAGTCTGTCTGTACATTAATCTTGAGTCAGACTGGTTCTGTTTCCAAAGTAGGAGATTATAAAATGTCACTTGGATTGACTGCCTGTAGTTTGTGTGCTTTTTGAGCAAAATAGAATGTATCTCCAAATACAATTCTGCAAATGCAAATTCACCTCATAGACTTATAGGTGTGTGTGTGTGCATAAGAGAGAGAGAAAGAGAGAGTGCGTGCATGTGAGTATGACTGCACGTGAGAGAGTGTATGTTTGCACGTGTGCGTGCTTGATAGTGTGTGTGTGAGAGAGATGGAGTATAAGCCTGTGAGAGAGTGTGTGTGCGGGTGAGAGTGTGGGGTGTGTGTGTATGAGTGAGAGTATGTAAGTGTGTGTGTGAGAGAGAGAGAGTGTATAGTGTAGTGGGGTCACCTTTACTGTGACATGAACCCAAGTCCCCGGTTGAGGCCATCCCCATGGGTACCGAACTTGGCTATCAGCCTCTGCTCGGCCACTCTGCGTTGTTGTATATCTCAAAGTCTGCCTTGGAGGATGGTCACCCGAAGATCCGAGGCTGAATGTCCCTCTGTGTCCCTCACCTCTTGTGGCCAGAGTGAAATGGACAATTAATGTCAGGCCCCCTGCAATCTCCTCCCATCTCATCTGGGCCTGGCGATTTCTCCACTCTCCAACCTGCTCAAACAGCTAATCACTCCTTCCTCTCAATTCAACTAATTCCTTCAAGTATATCAGTCATGGAAAGGCTGAGGTTGGTCTCTTTGGAGCAGGAGATTTATCTGGGGTATATGAAATTATAATCTACCTGGTGGAGGTGGTGAAATGTAAGGGGTCACCCAATTATGAAAGAAATGGGGAGGATTGTTATTCTCTGAGGGGAGTGAATCTGTGCAATTCTTTACCAGAGAAGGCAGTTGAGGTTGTGTCGTTAAGTATATTCAAGGCTGAGATAAACAGATTTTTAATCAGTAAGGGGGGAATTGAGGGTTATAGATAAAAGGCAGGAATGTGGAGTTGAGGATTATCAGATCAGGAATGATCTCATTGAATGGTGGAGAAGACTGGATGGGCTGAATGGCCTACTTCACACACATTATGAAGGCGCTGATTTCTGGGGAACTCACTGGCTGAAAGGTTGCTCAATGTAGAAATCCCTCATCAGTACTTAAACAAATCACAGAATCCCTCCAGTATGGAAATGGGCCAGTGGACGTTTGCCCGAAACGTCGATTTTCCTGCTCCTCGGATGCTGCCTGAACTGCTGTACTCTTCCAGCACCACTAATCCAGAATCTGGTTTCCAGCATCTGCAGTCATTGTTTTGACTGAAATGGGCCAGTCAGCCCATTGAGTCAACACTAAGCCTCCAAACCCACTCCCCTCCCCTATCCCTGTACCCTACAGCCAATCCACCCTATCATGCCCATTTTTGGACTGTGGGAGGAAACCCGGGGGGTGCAAATTCCTCACAGACAGTTGCCCGAGGCTGGGATCGAACCTGGGTCCCTGGGGCTGTGAGGCAGCACTGCTAACTGCTGAGCCACCGGGCCTGCATAGCTGTATCTGCACCCAAAGCCCTGTAACCATCAGCACCAAGCACAGGAAAGTGGGATTTGATTGGAATCAAACAATTGATTCGGTGTACAATGAGGCCACTTGGCCCATTCATGTCAATGCCAGATCTCCAAGTAAACACCATTCTCCCACCTTCTTCCCATAACCCCACCCCATCTTTCTTTCCAGTTAACTGTCTAATTCCTTCCTGAATATCTGTGTCAATGTGTATGATGTGATGACTCTATAAGGGGAGAGGCCATGGAAGGATTGGAACAGGAGGATGCTGGACTGGGTGACCGTGTGGGTCAGTGAGCGCACCAGGGGGGCTGGGGGCGAGAGAGAGTTACTGTGAGGGGAGGATACGGGGCCGGCAGTTTTTGGAGGAGCTGACGTGTGTTCCCCGATTTTCAGACGGACCTCGGGAT
Source organism: Chiloscyllium plagiosum (assembly GCF_004010195.1). Lineage (NCBI taxonomy): Eukaryota > Metazoa > Chordata > Chondrichthyes > Orectolobiformes > Hemiscylliidae > Chiloscyllium > Chiloscyllium plagiosum. Next base: position 40,898,572 of record NC_057740.1, read on the forward strand.
GTCTCCATCGAGGGAGGGGGCAGTGCCAGGGAGAGCGAGACGCTGGTGTTAACCTGCCAGGGAGATGCCAACCCCGAAGCCAACATCACGTGGGGGAGGAGAGAGGCCGGGGGTGAGCAGCTGCGGTGGAACATCTCCGAGTCCCGGGGAAAGTCGGAGCTGAGAATCGATTCCCTGAGGCCTAATGACCACGGGCTTTACGAGTGTGTGGTGGAGAATCCACTGGGGACAGTGAGGCTGGAGGCTCGCCTCAATGTGGAATGTGAGTACATTCACTCCCAGGTTAGAAAGAGAGGCTTCATCATTCCAGGGCCCAGAGAGAGAGAGAGGACAGCACACAGCTCGGGGGCACACACTGTCCTCAGGAAGAGCCTGGAGAGAATCAAATCTGTGCACGAGGAAGCTGTTCAGCCCATCTTGCCTGTTCTGGCTCCTTCAAAAGAGCAAAACCATTCGTCCCACTCCCTCTGCTCTTCCCCAGAACCCTTAAAAGTTCCTTCTCTTTTTGAGTGTTTGTACAATTTGTTTTTGCATATTATTCTGGTGAGACGTAGAAACAGAGACAATAGGAGCAGGTGTGGCCTTTCAGCCCTTATCGCTTTACTTTTCTACGCAGTCTCTAAAGGTCATGCATAACCTCTTTCACTTTGTTTTTGTTTTTTTCACAAATACCTTCTTCATAAACAAATCTTTATGGTCACAAACACAGTTGGGTTCTATGCAGTAGCATATCAAGGAAATGAACATTGGAGTTTGACTCTATCCAAACAAACCAAAGGTATCTCTCCCTTGAACCAGACTATACTGACCTGTACTGGGGGCATCAAGAGGGTCTTATAACTGAACGGACCCCCATTTAACTTTTTCAACTTTGTTTCTTTTACTACTTGTACCTAAGAAGGCACAGTGTGTGGCAACATTATACACTTTTCACTGTACCCCTGTGCATTCCTGATGAAGAGCTTATGCCCAAAATATCGACTCTCCTGCTCTTCAGATGCTGCCTGACCTGCTGTGGTTTTCCAGCGC
>NC_057740.1:40900068-40908903 GCF_004010195.1 Chiloscyllium plagiosum
TGCCTGTTCTCCTGTATCCCTGTACGCCTGTATCCCTGTACACCTGTGCTCCTGTGCACCTGTGCTCCTGTACCCCTGTTCTCCTGTATCCCTGTACGCCTGTATCCCTGTACACCTGTGCTCCTGTACCCCTGTGCTCCTGTATCCCTCTACTCCTGTACGCCTGTGCTCCTGTATCCCTGTGCTCCTGTACACCTGTATGCCTGTTCTCCTGTATCCCTGTACGCCTGTATCCCTGTAGACCTGTACCCCTGTGCTTGAGTACACATGAGAATAAAAGCTAAATCTGAATCAATACGACCATGGCTGATCCATGAGCCTGGGTGAAGTGAAGCTGCAGACTCAGGTTTTGTTTATTATTTCCAAATTGCCTCTTTCAAGACAGCCAATAATAATCCGAGGGTGGATGAGATCTTGTGTAATAAAGTCAGCTTGTTTCACAGAGACTTTTCAGGTTAACAAAGTGGTTAATGATAAATGGATATGCAGGCAGGATTTTAGAACCCTTCCTCACCAAGGAGAGATGCAAGTTTATTGGGAAGATGCAGAAATGTGGTGTTGTGGTTAAAATCCAATCAGCCATGATCTTATTGAATGGGCGAGCAGGATCAAAGGGCTGAGAGGTGGCACGGTGGCTCAGTGGTTAGCACTGCTGCCTCACAGCACCATCTCTCAGTTTGGATTCCCGCCTCAGGCGACTGTCTGTGTGGAGTTTGTACATTCTCCCCGTGTCTGTGTGGGTTTCCTCCGGGTGCTCCAGTTTCCTCCCACAGTCCAAAAATGTGCAGGTCAGGTGAATTGGCCATGCTAAATTGCCCGTAGTGTTCAGGGATGTGTAGATTAGGTGCATCATTTAGGGGAAGTGCAGTGCAATAGGGGAATGGGTTGGTGTGAACTTGGGCCAAGTGGCCTGTTTCCACACTGTAGGGGTTATATGATACTCTTGTTTGTTGGTGAGCCTGTGGCAAAGGGGCAGACAGAGAGTGGGAGAACATTTACAATTTTAAACACTTGGGGAAACAATGCATTTACGTAAACGATTATATTGCACGGTGGCTCAGTGATTATCACTACGGCCTGACAGTGCCAGGGACCCGGGTTCAATTCCAGCCTCATTGTGGAGTTTGCACATTCTCCCCGTGTCTGCGTGGGTTTCCTCCCGCAGTCTAAAGATATGCAGGTCAGGTGGATTAGCTGTGGGAAATGTAAAATAGGGGGTTAGGTCTGAGTGGGCTGCCATTCAAAGGGTCAGTGTGGACTTGATGGGCCAAATGCCCTCTTTCTGCCCTGTAGGGATTCTATGAATACACTGGATCTCAATGTCAGTAGGGGTTACAGAGAGAAGAAAGAACAGAGAGAGAGAGAGAGATCAGGAAAGTTCCCTCAAGAGCTGACCACATAAGAGAAAAAGTAAAAAGTGGAAGGAGAGAACTTGCATTTTGATAGCACCCATTACAACCTTAGGCCACCCCAAATTGTTTTGCAGTCAACACAATCCTTCAAAAAGTGTGGTTTGCTCATGTAATCGCTGGAGGTAACAGATTGATTGTTAAAATGCACTTCAGATTCAGAAATACAGTGGAAATTTGAAATAAAGATTGGAAAAGCTTCGCAGTCAGACAGTACCTGTAGACAGGGAAATACAGTTAATGGTTCAGGTGAATGGCCACTCACCAGAACTCCTTTGGTGAGTGAGATGTGAAGAGTTTCTCCAGTTACACTTTGGCATTTGGTAAATTAATTCTTTCTGTTTTGTAGTTCCAGTGAAGCCTGACCTGGAAGATGTCATTCTCGGTCTTTGTGTCCCTCTGGTGAGCTTGCTGGGGATTGGAGTTCTGATTTATTTAATTCGCAAACGGCTCTTCAAAGACCTCACACAAGGGAAACCTTCAATGTCAGAGGACAGGTCTTCAAAAGTCCCACCCAGTGCCCCCACACAGTCAACTCCTTGCTGAAGTGTTTGCACTGTGGCCCCTGGTGTTCAGGGTGGTGGCCATGGGTTAGACAACTTTGGTGAAAATAATTCACTTCAATCACAATATGCTGAAAAATTATCATTGAGCCATTGAAATACCACGCTGAAACATTCGAAAGGACAAGTATGTTGTAAAGGTTCTAACTTCTGCAGCGGCGCTATTTCAGAGATGTACGCTGGCTCCCAGTCCATCGTGATGTTAATGTTAAAAACCTGCATCTTTGTTTTTCAATTGTTGCATGGCCTATCCCTTTTCTGAAACTATTTTCTGTTTTATTACCCTCTGAGATTCTAACCCCCAAACCCCTTCCCTATCCTGGCCTCATGCATATTCCTGGTTTTAATTGCTGCAATCCTGGTGCTGTGCATTGAGCTGTTAAACTATTAGGTCTGGAATTCCATCCCTTAACCTTTCACCTCTCTCCCTCTCCGTCTCCCTCTCTATCTCTCTCTTTTCCTTTAAGATGCTCCAGAATACCTCAGTCATTGACTGAGCTCCTGGTCACCTGTCCTAATATCACCTGACGTGGCTCAATGTGTTGTATAATGCTCCCCGTGAAACATCTTGGGATGGTTTGCTGCATTAAAGGCGCTATATAAATGCAAAGTGTGGTTGTTTAAATAATTTTTATAGTTTCAAAATCTCAATGTAGAACCATTTTAAAAAAAAAACAGTGTTATTAAATTTGTTGTTGTCGACTCTGTAAGAAAATGAATCCTGTCCAGGCATCCATCTCTTGGCCCTAATAACAGCAAAAACACTTAGTGAGTTTTGAGAAGATTTGTAGCTCAGGTTGAGGTTTTGGATGCAGGTTTGCTCGCTGAGCAGGAAGGTTCTTTCCAGACGTTTCGTCACCCTACTAGGTGACATCTTCATTGGGCCTCAGGCAAAGCACTGCTGAAAATTCCTGCTTTCTATTTATATGTTTGGGTTTCTTGGGTTGGGGATGTCATTTCCTGTGGTGATGTTATTTCCTGTGGTGAAGTCACTTTCTGTTCCACAAAGACATGCATGAGAATTCCTAGAAGCATGGCCTTCCAACCGGAACTCTATCAACAAACACATCAAGTTAGACCCCATCTACCACCCCCCTGGAGAAAATGAACAGGAAGTGACTTCACCACAAGAAATAACATCACCACAGGAAATGACATCACTAACCCAAAGAAACCCAAACATATAAATATAAAGCAGGAATTTTCAGCAGTGCTTTGCCTGAGGCCCACTGAAGATGTCACCTAGTAGGGTGACAAAACATCTGGAAATGAACCTTTCAGCTCAGTGAGCAAACCTACATCCAAAAGCAAAAACACTTACATTTCTGTAGTACCCCGTTCACTACCTCAGGATGTCTCAAAAGGTTTTACGACCAGTGGAATACTTTTTAAAATTGCAGTGAGAGTCATAGTGTGAGAAACATAGTTTTGTGCACAGCAAGATTCCAGATATTTCACTGGAGTAAAGATGGACTCTGGGCCATGTGGAGGTCAGAACCTCACATGGGGTCAGGAGCTAAAATCTGGGGGGTTTGTGAGCTCAGAGGCAGCAGCGATTATGGTGGCACTCTGACCGAGTAACAACAGCTGTGTGTGTACCAGCTCGGTCAGCTCTTGCTCGGCTTGTGGCAAATTTTCAAACCTCAAAATGTGGGTACGGCAGAAAAGGATTGGGAAGCACTTAACCAAATAGTCACAGTGTAAACAAAAATTGCTGGAAATCATAGTGGGTCAGCTGACGTTTGAGTCTGTGTGACTCTACGTCAGAGCTTCATCATCGATGGAACCGCAGACCCTGGGACAGAGGGGGTAGGTTGTGAAGGTTGTGGGTGTGTCCTACCTGCAGGTCGTTACTCAGTCTCAGGTCTGAAGGTTTGAGAGTTTCCATCCGGTGTCTCACTCTGGAAGTCAGTCCTGACACACCCACAGACTGAGCTGTGAAGGGGCCACTGCAATGGGCTGGTCCCAGCAGACGTTGGGAGACAAATAATGGGATTTCCTGTTTGAAAGCTTCCCCACCCCACCCCTCCAGCTAATGGTCTGGCTGTAGACAGAGTGCAGTGAAGGTTTACCTGACTGATTCCTGGAATGAGGCAGTGGTTAGCATCAGGGACCTGTGTTCGATTCCAACCTCGGGCGACTGTCTGTGTGGAGTTTACACATGTCTGTGGGTGTCCTCCAGGTGCTCTAGTTTCCTTCCACAGACCAAAGACGTGCAGGTTAGGTATATTGGCCATGGAAAATTATCTCATAGTGTCCAGGGATGTGCAGGCTAGGTAGCTTAACCATAACAAAAGCCCCTTGCAGGGTTATGTGGATGGGATAGGGGCATGGGTGTGGGTGGAATGCTGTTCAGAAATTTGGCAAAGACTTGATGGGCTGAATGGCCTCTGTAGGGGTGCTTTTCTATAATTTGAACGAAGAGAGATTGGATCGGTCCGAACTATATTCTCAGGGGTTTAGAAGAATGAGAAGGGAATCTCTCGAAACTTATAAAATTCTAACAAGAGTAGAGAGGTTAGACGTAGGAAGGATGTTTCTGAAGATCAGCACCAGCACTCCCAGTTTAAGGTTATGGGATAAGGTATTTCGGATTGTGATGAAGAGAAATAACTTCACCCAGACAGTGGGAAGCCTGTGGAATTCCCTGCCCCAGAAATCGGTTGCGGCCAAAACATTGACTGTTTTCAAGCAGGGAATAGATATTGTTCTTGGGGCTAAAGGGATCATAGGATATGGGAAGAAAGCAGATAGATGATCAGCCATTGTCCTGTTGAATGACGGAATAGGATTGAAGGGCCGAATGACCTACTCCTGCTCCTATTTCCTCTGTTCCTCATACATCCCAGTGACCCCTGCAGAAAGGAAAGTGTGAATGCATCAGACAGAGCGCAGAAGCGATTTCCAAGAATGACTCTAGGAAGGGCAAAATGTGCCAGTGCAGGCTTGGAGGGCTGAAGGGCCTGTTCCTGTGTGGTATTGTTCTTTGAATGAGAGACTTCAGTGATGGGGAGAGGTTGAAGGAGTCTGGACTGTTCTCCTCAAAGAGAAGAAATCTGATTGAGGGTTTTTCAAAAGCAGGAGAGGGTGGACAGTGTAAATAGGGAGAAGCTGTTCCTGCTGTAAAAGGGAACAAGAACGACATGGCGTGGATTTAAGGTGATGTGCAAAAAAAAGAGGGATGATGTGAAATACAACATTTTCATGCAGTGAGTATTTGGGGTGTGGAATGCATTGCCTGGAAATGGGGTGGAGCCAGGTTTAACTAAAGGGCATTGGATGGTTGTTCAAACAGAAACAGTATGGAGGGCTATGGGGAGAAAGCCGGAAATTGGTACTAGGTAATGACGAGGTAGTGCAGGCACAATGACATAAACGTCCTCCTTCTGTGCTGTAACATTCTGTAATAGTGTGTACTGTACACAGACAGCACAGGAGATTCACTGATCCCTTGGAGGGTGTCGGGGGGGTGGTTGGGGCTCCTCCCTGTGACAGCCAGTGCTGAAGGGGAGGGGGACAGGGAGCTGCTAATAGCTGGAACCACCAATGACCAGGAGACTGAGTCAGTCCCTGAGTGCCCCCTGCAATGCGAGTTGGAATCTGGTTACTTTATCTGAAGGAACCTTTAAAGATAGCTTTAGCATTCAGTGTTTACAACAGTCCAGCTCTGGGAAGTGACCCAATTCTAAAACAGCCAACACAACTAGACACAGCCACAAAGAGTTCCCAGAAACCTGAATCTTGAATGAAGTAAACACAGATGACAGTGCAAAGTTAGACTGGCATCAAAATAGTCTCAGGCGCCTGCTACAGCATTCTATTAGTAACTGTGACTTCTTACTAGGAAACTGAAACTAGCCTCTTGAACTGTGATTCGTTCAGACTGTTAAAAACAAATTATAAATATCTGACTGCTACACCCATGGTTCATAACATTCCAGATACATTTGCAATCACTTCTCACCTTCTCCCTGAAAAACAGCTCACCAATCACAATGAGAAATACACATTATAGCAGTCCCAGTGTTCCACATCTCTGGCATTCTATATTCCCAACAAACACTCCCAGGACAGGGTCAGCACGGGGTTAGATACAGAGTGAAGCTCTCTCTTTTCCCTTAAACTGGAAATAAAACTTCATTTACTCCATTAGGCAGAAAGTAAATCTCCCTTTATACTATCCCTATCGAACACTCCCAGGGCAGGGACAGGACAGGGTTAGAAACAGAGTAAAGGGTTGAAAGGTTATTACAGGTAGATGGGAATATGGGTCTGGAGTTACAATTTGGTCAGTTGTGGTCTATATTGACTGGCAGTGCAGATTTGAGAGACTGAGTGACCTTTTTTTTAAAAATCCCTACAGTGTAGGAAACAACAAGTCCACACAGACCCTCCAAACAGTAACCCACCCAAACCCATTCCCCAAACCTATTGTTCTACATTTACTCCTGACTAATGCACCTACCCTGAGCACTATGGGTAATTTATGGGCAACTCACCTGACCTGCCACATCTTTGGACTGTGGGAGGAAACCAGAGCACCCAGAGGAAACCCACACAGACACAGGGAGAATGTGCAAACTCCACACAGACCGTCACCCGAGGGTGGAATCGAGTCCGGGTCCCTGGTGCTGTGAGGTGGCAGTGCCAACCACTGAGCCACCGTGCCAACCTATTGCTGCTTATTGTTCAGATGTTCAGGATACAGAGCTGCCTTGACATTGTCTCTTTGAGATGTCCCAACTCAGAGCAGTGTCTCCTGTTGTAGAGTGTAGCGTGTTGGAGTGAATTTGCCAAATACAGTATTGTTAGAAAAAACAGGTAGAGTCAGTGTGCCAATCCCGAGCAGCTTTCCCAGATCCTGTGGGTGAGGTTAGAGAACTCCACAGAAGGTGCAATTCCCTGTTGCTGATGTCTTCATTCTGGATGGCAAGTTGGGACATTAGCCAAAGAGCTGGCATTGAGTTTGCACATGAGACAAAGTTAAACCCATTGACCTGTGAACACACTGACAACTTGGAGCCTCTCTCACTGCCAGGGAATAGTTACTGTACAACAACAGAGTTCCTCCTAAAGCCAGGCTGTCTGCGTACTGGCCTGAACCAACAGGGGAACATGTGCCCGAGGAGAATGTTTACGGGGAATCAAGTTGCTTTTATAGTTTGCTTCAGGTCTCTCGAGCTATGTCTCTGCTGTTGTTCAAACCACTTCCTCTATCTCTGTTCTTGTAGAATCTTTCAGCCTGTCTCCCCAAGGGTTTCCCCTCTTCCCCGGGATACTTTGAGGGGGGCGGTGTTGGGTGGGAAGTGGGAGGGTGGGTGTGACATGACAGCCCACTGTGATAGTGTCCCCTCGCCTCACCCTGATCCCCCTCATTTCCTGCTGCAGACTGAGGCGACTGACCCCTTGAGGCTATGTGACATGGAAGCAAAAGGAGGCCATTCAGCCCATCGAGTCTGCTCTGCCATTCAATGAGATCAAGGCTGCTCTAGTAACCCTCACCTTCTCTGCCTTTTCCCCTTTCCCCTTGATTCCCTTCCTGACTAAAAACCTGTCTGTCTCACCATTAAACATGCTCAGTGACCCAGCCTCGACAGCCCTCTGCAGTAAAGAATTCCACAGATACAGGTGAAATGCCTCCTCATCTCTGTCTTAAATGTGTGGCCCCCTTACTCTGAGACAATGCCGTCTGGTTCTACACTCATCCATAAGGGTAACCAACATTTCTGCACCTACCCTGTCCAACTCCTTATGAACCTTGTAAGCTTCAATCAGGTCGTCTCTCATCCCTCTTTATTTCAATAAGAACAGGCTCAATCTACTGGACCTCTCCTCATAAGACAGTCCTTCCCTACCTGGTGTCGGAACCTTCTCTGGACTGCCTCCAGTCTGTCTTTCCCTAAAACTTGTTCACAGTATTCCAGCTATGGTCTGTCTGGTGCCTCATTTTACAAACCCTCCTGACTTTTATATTCGTTCCCTTTGCCTTCTCTCGTGCCCACTGAAATGGATGTTTATGATTCAACAAGGAGGGCTCCAAACTCTCTCATGCTGAATTGCCCATAGTGTTAGGTGTAGGGGAGTGGGTCTGGGTGGGTTACTCTTTGGAGGCGTCGGTGTGGACTTGTTGGGCCGAAGGGCCTGTTTCCACACTGTAAGTAATCTAATTTGGGTGGCATAGTGGCACAGTGGTTAGCACTGCTGCCTCACAGCGCCAGAGACCTGGGTTCAATTCCTGCCTCAGGCAACTGTCTGTGTGGAGTTTGCACATTTTCCCCGTGTCTGCGTGGGTTTCCTTTGGGTGCTCCAGTTTCCTCCCACAGCACAAAAAATGTGAATTGGCCATGCTAACTTGCCCATAGTGTTCGGTGAAGGGGTAAATGTAGGGGAATGGGTCTGGGTGGGTTGCTCTTCGGAGGGTCGGTGTGCACTTGTTGGGCCGAAGGGCCTGTTTCCACACTGTAAGTAATCTAATCTCTGTGTTGGAGACTTTCTCCATTTAAATAATATTTACCTCCTCTATTCTTCCCGACAAAAATGCACAACCTCACATTCCCTCAAATTATATTCCATTTATCACATCTTTACTCACTCACGTAACCTGTCTGTATCTTCTGCAGACTCTGTGTGACATCCCTCACCACATGCTTTCCCTTTTGTGTCATCTGCAAACTTATAGAATATCCCCTTTTTTCATCCAAATCATTCCTAGATGTTGAAAATAATTGTGGTCTCAGTTCTCCCCCATCACCAATGACCCTGTCCATCTCTCACACATGTTCATCTGAGTCAAAGCCATTCTTCTAGGAGAAAGTGAGGACTGCAGATGCTGGAGATCAGAGCTGAAAATGTGTTGCTGGAAA
>NC_057740.1:40909040-40917357 GCF_004010195.1 Chiloscyllium plagiosum
AACAGGAGAATCGACGTTTCGGGCATGAGCCCTTCTTCAGGAAAGAAAGCCCTTCTTCCTGAAGAAGGGTTCATGCCCGAAATGTCGATTCTCCTGCTTCTTGGATGCTGCCTGACCTGCTGTGCTTTTCCAGCAACACATTTTCAGCTCAAAGCCATTCTTGTCCCTCACTCTGGCTTCTTGCTGCTTTAGGAAGTGTCTCAGGGAACCTGAGGGGTCAGAGCTTGGGGGGGAGAGTTAATCTGCATCAAAAGAGTCCAGCCTCCTGCCTTCCCATGTCTCCTTTGGCCCCCAGATTAACTTTCATTGAAGCTAATGGTAAATTGCTGAGTCAGTGTTATTCTCAAATGTGGGAAGAACTTGCATTTCCATAGCAACTTTCACATCCTCGGAATATCCTGAAGTGTGTCACAGGCAATGAAGTCATCAAGTCATACAGTTTGGAAACAGGCCCTTCAGCCCAACTTACCCTAAACTGAACTAGCTCCATTTGTCTGTGTTTGACCTGCTAAGCCCTTACTCTCCATATATCCATCCCGGGTGCCTTTTAAATGTTGTAATTGTACCAGCCTCCACCACTTCCTCTGGCAGCTCATTCCATACACGCACCACCCTCTGTGTGAAAAGGTTGCCCCTCAGGTCCCTTTCAAATTAGATACTTACTTACAGTGTGGAAACAGGCCCTTTGGCCCAACAAGTCCACACTGACCCGCCGAAGCGCAACACACCCATACCCCTACATTTACCCCTTACCTAACACTATGGGACAATTTAGCATGGCCAGTTCACCTGACCCTGCACATTTTTGGACTGTGGGAGAAAACCGGAGCACAGGGAGGAAACCCACGCAGACACGGGGAGAATGTGCAAACTCCACACAGTCAGTCGCCTGAGGCGGGAATTGAACCTGGGTCTGTGGCGCTGTGAGGCAGCAGTGCTAACCACTGTGCCACCGTGCTGCCCACTCTCTTTCCCCTCTCGCCCTAAACCTGTGCCCTCCAGTTTTGGACTCCCCCACCCTGGGTCTCACAGACTGCCTAGTTCCAGACTTTTAAAACAAAAGTATTGAATTTACCTTCCACCATATCCCATGGCAGGATTTGAACCTTTGGTCGTGTAGCAATAACCCCACTAGCCCATCACCTCCCGTGTACACCTGAACAAAACTACTTCACTGCCTGTAAAATATCTTGTGACAACTGGGTGCATGTGAGAATCACCTTATAAATGCAAGGCTTTTTTTTATCTGAAAGGCTGTGCCTTTGGCCACAGGGTTTGGATTATACACTCCCATCTGAGAGTGGACTCATTTCCAGAAACTCTACTGGGGTGAGTCTATGATCCACTGAGTCACTGCCAACATTAGTCCTCAGAGTTGGTGTTGACCAGTGAGACATTTGACTAGGTTTGTGGACAGTAACTCTTCACCATCTGTTTTACCTGCCTGTTTGTTCAGATGCTTCGATACAACCTGTTACCAGGAAATAGGCGCGTCGCTGATGGGAAACTCTTTCGGAATTCCCCCGAATTCACTTTGGTTATTGTCTGTTCCCAAACAGGAGCACCAGCACAATGTGAACTGGAGGTGGCAGCATTGTGCAGCATCTCAGGGAAGGTCTCGTATTAACCCAACAGAACACACAGCACCCTATAGACCACATAGACAGACAGCACCCTATAGGTCACACGGACACACAGTACCCGACAGTGCACACAGAACCCTATAGATCACACAGCACCCTATAGATCACAGAGATAAACAGCACCCAATAGAACACACAGCACCCTATAAACCAGACGGTCACACAGCAACCTGCAGACCACAAAACACCCTACAGAACATGCAGCACCCTGCAGAACATGCAGCACCCTATTGAACACACAGCAACCTACGAGAACACACAGCACCCTATAGAAGGCACAGCACCCTATAGAAAACACAGCACCTATTGAACACACAGCACCTACAGAACACAGAACACCCTATAGAAGGCACAGCACCCTATAGAAAACACAGCACCTATTGAACACACAGCACCTACAGAACACAGAACACCCTAAAGACATACACAGCACCCTATAGAACATACACTGTACAGAATATACAGCACTCTGCAGAATACACTTTATTTTAAAATGTTTAGGAATTCAAGACAAAAGCCTTTTATCCAGAACTGAGTGAGATTGAGGACCCCAGTAGCAGAGGGAGTGCCTGAAAACAATGGGATCTATACAAATCCGGGCAAGCTGGCTGAGGGAAGATAAGGTGAGAGGGTGTGATGTAAAGAGGGTAGGAGGCTCCTGTACAGCAAGAACACCAGCACACAGCAAATTGGCTGAATGGCCTCTTATTGCGTTCAACATGGGTGTGAGGTGTTGCTGTTGGGAACAGTGCAATGCCAACGTGTGCCTCTACCTTCAGTCAGCGTTTATCTGTATGAGGTAGGAGATGATCAAATAGCAGTTTAGTATAGTTCTGTTCACTAATCAGCACCATCAGACTACTCACTTTGTTATATTACACTGTACAAGTACTCAGTTGTTCTATATTACTCAGGGACTGTGGGTGTAGAATGCACTCTCTGTCCTGTTTAAGTATCACCTGCAGTGTTCATTGACTCATATTAGCTCCTTATCAGGCAATGATTTAAAATCTCACACTATGTAATCTCTGTAATCTCCCCCATCCCAGTGACATCTCTATGTCACTCCAATTTGAGTTTCGTGTACATCCCAGATTTCCATCCCTCGGCCATTGGTGACTGAACCTTCAGCTAAACATCCCAAACGGTTCCCAAACAACGGTTGACACTGAGCCACATTTGGGGAGGCACGGACAAGTAACTGAAACAATTGGTTAAAGATGTCAGTTTTAAATAGTGTGGAGAGAGGGGAGAGGTTTGAGGGGGGAGCTCCAGGTTAAATGCCAGGCAGCTGAAAGAATGGCCAACAACAGCACAGCAATAGAAATCTGGGTGTACAAGGAGCCAGGAACAGAGCAACACACAATGCAATCAGGTCAGAGGAGAATACAGAGATTGAGAAGTGTTGCAAGATTTTATAATTAAATCATTGGCAGATGAGGAGCTAACATGAGTCAATGAGGACTGCAGGCACTAATTAAATTAATCCCACCTGGTCCAGAAGTGTGTAATAATATCTATAATATGTTGATTAGAAAAATAGGCATAAATGCAACATGTTGTTGGCCGAGTGTGTGTGTGTTCACGCTGATCATGCTTTGATTAGTCATTCCAATTTATTCCCAGATGGCATGGTTGGCATTTATTACCCATCTCAAGTTATCCTCCGAGGGTGATAATGTGCTCCCTTCTTTAGGCTCTGTACTGTTGTTGTTTGATATGATTGAGTGTCTTAATGCCTTCTGTAGCTTTTAATCATAGTTTGCTGGTTTCAGCACCCATACCAACTAAGATAAGCTAAGGAAAACAGGGTTGTTCATTTTAACTAATTCAAATTATTGAGTCTTTGAAAAAGAGACACACTTTATCACAGCTTTCTTTTCTTGCAAGATCAGGATGATTTGCAAGAATATCAAATCAAAGGGAAAACCAACATTTATATTGCATGAAAAGAGAGTGTTGATTGGTCACTTAGTAAACTCTCATTCGTCAAGGCGTTGCTAAGCAGAATGCACCCACAAATGCAGATTGACAGTTCACTGCCAGGCTTGCTTTAAATTTTGGCTTGGCAAATTGATTCTGATTGGTCAGAGTAGAGCTGGAGTCTGAGCTGCAGACATGGGTGAGGCATCAGGAGTGAGGGGATTACCCGGAGTCCCCTCCAGTTAGGTAGTGATTGAGGTTTAGTTAGTGGTCAGGGACAGCTGGGTGTGAATGAGAACCAGACAGGTAAAGGGGTCCCTAGCCCAGCAATGAGGATGCTTCAGCATCACTCCTTATCCAACAGGTGCCAGTGTCGATGATGGAGAGTGTGCAAGGTGGATGAGTAAAGTGACTGTAGACTGGGGTACAGGCAAACATTCAGGTGCAGGGGAATAAAAAGAAAGGTAGTAGTGAAAGAAGAAAGTTTAATCAGCAAGATTTGGTTATAAAGGAATCTGCTGAATGAAAGCCAATCTCACAAAACTGCCGGCATTGTTGGAAAACCCCTTTTTGTTTCATAATGTCCTTTAAGGAAGTAAATCTGTCAGCCTTACCTCAACTGGCCCTACATGTGACTCCAGACCCACAGTGACATTTAACTCTTGACTGCCCTTTGAAGTGACCACCAAGTGATTCTGTTGTGTTCAAGAAGGGGCCTCACCTTCTCAGGGGCAATTAGAGACAGGTAACAAAATGCTGTCCCAGCCAGCAACACCCACACCCTTTGAGTTATAAAAAAAACTCCCAGTTGCAGTAGTGAAGGGCTGTTACAGTGTCAGTGCACTGTCTGCCCACTCTGGTCAATGCCTATCCCTGGGCCAATATCACTCAATCAAATGATCTGATTCTTATCAAGTTGCTGCGTGTGGGATCACTGGGCCGTAATGATTGCAATATTACAACTGCATTGGCTCTACATCGCTTTGGAGTGACGTGAGGGATGTGAAAGACACTATAAAAATGCAAAGACAGAAGTTGCTGGAGAATCCACTCGTTTTGAAACGTTAACTGTTGCTTTCTCTGCACAGACCCACTGAGTTTCTCCTGCAATTTCTGCTTTTATTTCAGCACCCACAGTTCTTTGTTTTACTTTAAGATTATAAATGCAAGGTTTTTTTCTCTTTCCCCTCCCCCGTTTTTCCTGGTCCCAACTTTGTACGTGCTGAGGTTTAGGCTTTGGAAACTTGTGAGACTCCAGGTTGTCCAAGGGTTAATGCTATGAAATGACAAACAGCAAAGGTTGTGTTTGAGGGGAGGTGGGGTTAATGAACTTTATATCATAGCAGTCAAACCAGTGAGATCTCTAGTACATTTGCAAAAAAAAGACAGAAACCGCAGAACAAGTTGTGCTGCTGACTGAAATGCTAACATTGCTTATTTAAACTTTTTTTTAACAACTCGCAGGTGGCAGGAAACCGATGAGCCCTATTTAAACATCAGCCCCGCTGAGGTTTAAAGGGACATATGAGAGAACATGACCTAAAACATCTCCAATCAGCTGAACCATTAAACAGCAGCACCAATAACATCCGCTTAGCAACAGGGTAGTTTAGCTTTCAGGCCAATTATACTCAGGAGCTGGTGTGTACTCTTCAGTGATTCGATAATGACTGTAGCTGAGGAAAAGTAAGATCAAACACCAGATATCGAGGCAACTTCCTGGAGCCTTCGGAGAAAAAAACAGATTACAATGAGGGAATTTTAGCATTGTGTGTGTGTGTGAGAGAGAATACTGTATCAGCTTTCACATAAAGCCTCCCAGCTACTGATGAAGTCACGAGAGTTCAATTGCCAAAAAACCTTGTGACATTTTTTTGAAAAGCGTGGGTTTAAATATGTATTTTTAATTATATTTGCCTGTTCCTCCCCCCTCTCCACCTCATTGGAAGGTGTTGAGTTGTATTTTGGGAAGTGTGTGTGTCTTTGGGGGTGGTTGGATGTGGGGTGTGAGTTTGTATGTGTGTGTCAGAGGGTTGTACGTGTCTCGGTGTGTGTGTGGGTTGTGTGTCTGTTGTGATGTGTGTGTTTGGAAATTGGGGTGCAGAGTGGGAGCTGTCAGTGTACAAGAGGTTATCAGTTAGTCAGGAATATTATTACATCATCAGACCAGCTGCAATCTTGAATGACAAAGCAGACTTGGGCTGAATTGCCTACACCTGTTCTTTAATTAATATTTTTAAAAATTGGGAGAGGTAATAAAAATTAAATTGCCCAATTTTAAAGAAAATGCAGAAACTCTGGGACCTGGAGATCCTGTGCACTAGACTCTGAGCGTGACAGACCAATTTGAGAAAGTATTTAAGTGTATTTTGGATGCTTGGCTTCATTAATAGTGGAATGGAAATCAAAAACAAAAAAGTTGTATTCAATAATTTTAAGTTATTCCTCAGCTGGAATGCAATAAATACTGGTCCACGCCCTTTTAGAAAGGATATCTAGATCTTATGCAGGGGTACAGGAGAGATTGACTTACAAGGGTGGAGGATTTTATTTAATGTAGAAAGACTGGAGAAACCGGGGTTGTTCTTGTCAGACCACAGGATGTTAACAGGAGATTAATAAAAGGAGCTCAAAATTTTACTAAAGTTGAGAGTGAAACTGTTTCCAGTAACCAATTAAACTGGAGGAGAGAGGATAAAAGTAATTGGCTAAAATGTGCAGGGGGAGGTAGATATGAGAAGAGGTGAAGACTGTTTGTTGCAGCAACTTAGATTGATCTTGTACATGCTGCCTGTGAGTGTGGTGGAAACAGAATCACTTTCAAAAGCACACTCATTAAATAGTTGCAAAAGAAAATAATTTGACGGGTGATGGAAACAGTGGAGGTAGCCCTGAATGATTGGAGAGCTTGATCAAACAGCTAGTGTCTGCACAGTGGGTGGGATGGTCCGCTATCTGTAGTGATGTCTGTGATTCTTACTGTTCTTGTTATGGAGTGCAGTCATCCACCAGTGATGTGGAGCAAGGTGCTACTGATAAGTGGGGCAGTGACTGCAAGTTGGTCAGTGCTATGCTCAGCAATGCCTTTATTTTCTGTCCCTTCTGGAAATAGCCAATGGTTACAAGTGATCATAACTTGTAGGTGAAAATGATTGAAAAATAACACAGTCCTACCTCAAGACCCCAGAGGAGAAACATGTAAGCACCAGAATGAAACCACTAACCCTACCAAAATCTACTGGTGTACACTGGCTTTGAGCTGGATAAAAGCAAATGACTGCGGATGCTGGAAAATCTCAACAGGTCTGGCAGCATCTGTAAGGAGAGAAAAGAGCTGACGTTTCGAGTCTAACTGACTCTTTGTCTCAGCCTAGTATAAATACCTCCCTATTTCTCCCCTTTTTTTAGCTTTGACAAAGCGTCAGTTAGACTCAAAACATCAGCTCTTTTCTCTCCTTACAAATGCTGCCAGACCTCCTGAGATTTTCCAGCATTTTCTCTTTTGGCTTTGAGCTGGTCGGATCTGGATTTATACTGGAGACAGCCACAAGGCTGGTCATTCTGTTGGTCAGAAAATTGGCAGCAGTCATTTCATGGCATTTCAGCACAGTTCATAAAACTGTAAGATAAATGTGCTGAATTAGGTCATTTGCCCCATCAAATCTGCTCTGACATTCGATAATGGCTGATCTGTTTCTCAACCCCCCATTCTCCTGCCTTCTCTCCATGACTTGTGGTCCCCTCACCAATCAAGGACTGATCTATCTCTGTCTTAAAGGCAATCAGTGGCTTGGCCTCCACAGCTCTCTGCAGCAATGTGTTCCGCAGATTCCCCACCCTCTGACTGAAGAAATTCCTCCTCATCTCAGTTCTAAAGGGTCGCCCCTTCACTCTGAGGCTGTGTCCTCTGGCCCTAGTCTCTCCTATTAATGGAAACATCTTCTTCATGTCCAGTCTACTCGAGCCTCTCAGTATTCTTTAAGTTTCAATCAGATCCCCCCCACGTTTTTCTGAGCTCCATCAAGCACAGACCCAGAGTCCTTAACCACCCCTCATAGGACAAACCCTTCATCTCTGGCATCATTCTTGTAAACCTCCTCTGGGTCCCTTCCGATGCCAGCACATCCTTCCTCAGATACAGAGCCCAAAACTGCTCACAATAGTCCTAATTCCAGTCTCTGATTCATCTATACTAAACCTGGGACTGTCTGCTCAGATCATTATGAGTACTCGGATACACTAACAAGCAGCTGCCCATCCCCCTTCCACCATATGGGGCGAAACCTCCAGGAAGCTGTAATGACAGTACACTTACACAATCCCAAATGGTGCAGACATGGAGAAAGAACAAAGCATTGATCCATTTTGCAGCAAGTTTGGGTCTTTGTCACATTCTGTTGTGCATGAATTGGCCATGCAAGCTCTGTGCCTTTGGAGATGAGATGAGAAATGCATGTGTACTCACCTTTACATGAAGGCAGAGGGGTGACCTTATCGAGGTTTATAAAACCACGAGGGATCTGGATAGGCTGACTAGACGAGATTGTTTTCCCTGGGGTTGGGGAGTACAAACCTAGAGGGTATAGGCCTATCAGCGTTCCGGAAAGACCACTCCCTCCGCCATGACTCCCTCGTCAGGTCCACATCCCCCACCAACCCAACCTCCACTCCCGGCACCTTCCCCTGCAACCGCAAGAAATGCAAAACTTGCGCCCACACCTCCCCCCTCACCTCCCTCCAAGGCCCCAAGG
>NC_057740.1:40917600-40919566 GCF_004010195.1 Chiloscyllium plagiosum
ATCGCATTCCCAACGCCCCTCCCTCAAGTCCCTCCTCCCTACCTTTTATCTTAGCCTGCTTAGCACACCCTCCTCATTCCTGAAGAAGGGCTTATGCCCGAAACATTGATTCACCTGCTCCTTGGATGCTGCCTGACCTGCTGCGCTTTTCCAGCAACACATTTTTCAGCTTGGCATAGGTTTAAGGGTGACAGGGGAAAGGTATCAAAGTGACCTAAGGGATAACATTTTCATGCAGAGGGTGGTACGTGTATGGAATGAGCTGCCAGAGGAAGTGGTGGAGGTTGGTACAGCTACAACATTTAGAGCATAGGACATTACAGCACAGTACAGGCCATTCGGCCCCTCAATGTCGCGCTGACCTGTGAAACCAATCTGAAACCCATCTATCCGACACTATTCCATTATCATTGAATTTCTACAGTGTGGAAACGGGCCCTTCAGCCCAACAAGTCTACACCGACCCTCTGAAGAATAACCCACCCAGACCCATTCCCCTACTACTTTACACTTACCCCAGACTAATGCACTTAAACTACACAACCCTGAGGGCAATTTAGCATGGCCAATTCACCTAACCTGCACATCTTTGGATTTAAAAGGCATCTGGATGGGTATATGAATAGGAAGGGTTTGGAGGGATATGGGCTGGGTGCTGGCAAAAGGGGCTAGATTACTGCAGGATATCTGGTCGGCGTGGACGGGTTGGACTGGAGTCTGTTTCCATACTGTATATCTCTATGACTGTATGCCCTGCCAATGTCACTCTGTTTTTGACTGTCCATATAACAGGACTGAGCTGCCCTGACCCATCACCTTGACCACACTTTGTTAGTGTGCCCCATTTTTCCCATCCCCCACCCGCCCAGTTTTGCCAGGTTTTATTTTCATTGAACTCCTTTCTTTTTGTGGGATCTTGCTGTGTATGAATGACTACATCTACACTGTAACAAAGACTGCAGTTGAGAAAAAAGGCTAGTTAATTGGCTGTAGAATGCTTCAGAATGTCTTGATATATAAGTTCAAGGATTGATTTATTTTTCTCACCCACAGGAACAGCATGGTGTCTCAGTGGTTAGCATTGCTACCTCACAGCCCCAGGGACTAAGGTTCGATTCCACCCTCAGGTGACTGTCTGTGTGGAGTTTGCACATTCTTTCTGTCTCTGTGTGAGGTTCCTCTGGGTGCTCTGGTTTCCTCCCTCAATCCAAAGATGTGCGGGTTAGGATGGATTGACCATGCTGACATTGCCCATAGTGTTCAGGGATATGCAGGCTAGGTGGGTTAGCTGTGGGAAATGGAGGGTTGGGGTGGGTCTGGATGGGATGCTCTCTGCAGGGTTAGTGCAGACTCGATGGTCTGGAGCTACACAGAAATGATTCTATAGTCAGTGAGAAAGCAAAGGTGACAATGTGTTGTTGGCCTGGGCTAATTGTTTTGCTCATACAATGGGACCAATGTTTGGGTCCAATGCATTGGGAGCAGGCTATTTACTTGAAAACCTGGCACAGTTCAGCAGAGAAAGGGTGTGGTGAATTCCCAAAGGCCACGGCAAGTCTCTGTGAGTCATGTAGAGTTGCATTAAATCACGTGTGAGTGCAGCTGAGTTATGAAGAGAGCTCTTCAATTGGGGAACCACCTATTGATTACATGGACTTGCTGCTTTGTTTCAAGTGGCAGAGGAGGGCAACAGGGGACCATAAGAGCCATATTGGACCAATGGTGAACATCAACCCCACAGCAACATTTGTCAGGGGAACTCTCCCTGGGCTGATAATTATTGCTTACTCAAAGCTAACTGCAGTCTGAACCTGTGTGTGTGAGAGAGAGTGACTGTGCGAGTGTGTGTGTGTGTGTGAGAGACAGAGTGAGTGAGTGTGTGTGTCTGTGTGAGAAAGAGAGTGAGTGAGTGTGTGTATGTGTGAGAGAGAGAGTGAGTGTGTGTGTGTACGTGTGAGTGAGTGTG
>NC_057740.1:40920056-40921978 GCF_004010195.1 Chiloscyllium plagiosum
GTGTGTGTGTGTGAGTGTGTGTGTGTGAGTGTGTGTGTGTGAGTGTGTGTGTGTGAGTGTGTGTGTGTGAGTGTGTGTGTGTGAGTGTGTGTGTGTGAGTGTGTGTGTGTGAGTGTGTGTGTGTGAGTGTGTGTGTGTGAGTGTGTGTGTGTGAGTGTGTGTGTGTGAGTGTGTGTGTGTGAGTGTGTGTGTGTGAGTGTGTGTGTGTGAGTGTGTGTGTGTGAGTGTGTGTGTGTGAGTGTGTGTGTGTGAGTGTGTGTGTGTGAGTGTGTGTGTGTGAGTGTGTGTGTGTGAGTGTGTGTGTGTGAGTGTGTGTGTGTGAGTGTGTGTGTGTGAGTGTGTGTGTGTGAGTGTGTGTGTGTGAGTGTGTGTGTGTGAGTGTGTGTGTGTGTGTGTGTGTGTGTGTCTGTGCATTTGGCACATTGCAGCAACGATTTTTGAAAAAAGTTATTCTTTCATGGGCACAGCCAGCCCATCTCTAACTGCCCTGGAACTGAGTAACTTCCTTTATCGAGGGCTAGTTAAGAGTCAGCTACATCCTGTGGCTCTGGAGTCATGAGTAATCATAGAGTCCATATAGTGTGGAAGCAGGCCATTTGACCCATCGAGTCCACACCAACCCTCCAAAGAGCTTCTCAGCTAGACCCACTGATCTACCCTATCCCTGTAACTCTGCATTTTCCATGGCTAATGCACTTAGCCTGCACATTCCCAGACATATGGGCATGGTCAATTCCCCCCCTAACCTGTACATCTTTGGACTGTGGTAGAAAACCTGGAGGGACCCCATGCTGACACGGGAAGAGCTTGCAAACTCCACACAGACAGTCACCCTAGGGTGGAATTGAACCTGGGTGCATGGCATTGTGAGGCAGCAGTGCTAACCACTGAGCCACTGTGCCACCTTTGGTAGGCAAGACCAGATAAGGATGGCAGATTTCCTTCCCTAAAGGATATTCTTAAACCAGATGGGTTTTTCACGATAGTTGATAGTTTTGTGGTCATCGTTGCTGTCTCTATCCTGACATGTACATCCATCGACACAGAGCACCATGAAGGTCCCGATCCCTCCCTTGACCCCTTCGTCTTCACCTCGTCCCACCAAGAACATTCACTCTGAGAACTGAAGGGAGATTTAATTGTGGCTGTCAAAGTCGTTTGGATAATTATCTGAAGAGAAAATGCTTGCAGGACTTCAGTGGAAAGGCAGGAGAGGGGGACCAAGTAAATTGCTCTTATGGGGAGCCATCACAGTTACACATGGGCTAAATGGTCTCCTTCTGAACAGCAGCCAATCCTGTGTTTCATTCTTTCCTCTTGAACTGCTAAACTTCCTGAGACCAATAACTTCTGACAATGCTCAGGTTTTCACAAATACAATTGAAGATTAACTTGTTCAGTTACCTCAGGCCAATTAACCTCCTTCACAAGACATCGAACACTCTTGGTCTCAGAGTTTACTCTTTGTGAAATACTTTGAGTTTGTGAGTCATCACTTACACAAGAATTAGCAGAGGTCCATGTGGTGAGACATTACTGGTTGTTGGTGTCAGTGTATTGCTAATGAAAACATACCAACACCAGAAATAGGAGCAGGATTAGCCTCTGAAACCCACTCTGCCATTCAATAGATGAGATAAAAAAAACTGCAGATGCTGGAATCCAAAGTCCTGAAATGTTGACTTCTCTACCTCCTGATGCTGCCTGCCTTGCTGTGTTCCCCCAGCCTCCTGCCTGTCCCTCCTGATGCTGCCTGGCTTGCTGTGTTCTTCCAGCCTCCTGCCTGTCCCCCCTGATGCTGTCTGGCTTGCTGTGTTCCCCCAGCCTCCTGTCTGTCTCTCCTGATGCTGCCTGGCTTGCTGTGTTCTTCCAGCCTCCTGCCTGTCCCTCCTGATGCTGCCTGCCTTGCTGTGTTCCCCCAG
>NC_057740.1:40922570-40944654 GCF_004010195.1 Chiloscyllium plagiosum
CTCCTGATGCTGCCTGCCTTGCTGTGTTCCCCCAGCCTCCTGCCTGTCCCTCCTGATGCTGCCTGCCTTGCTGTGTTCCCCCAGCCTCCTGCCTGCCTACACTCCATAAGGTGAGGGCTGACATTTTACTTCAATGCCATTTACACAACAAATCCCCATACACCCTTGATTCTCTTAGTACAAAAAAAATCTATTGATCAACGTTAAACCATAAGAAGCATATGTAGGCCATTCAGCCCATTGGGTCTGTTCTACCATGGCTGATTTAGTGCCACTTTCCTTCCTTTTCCTCATAATCCTTGATTCTTCTTACTGATTAAAACTCTCTTTGTCTCAGCTCTGCATATACTTAATGACCCAGCTTCCACATCCCTCTGTTGTGAGGATTTCCACTGATTCACTACTGCCTGAGAAGAATACCCTCCTTATCTGTATACATCCTAAATGTACGACCCTTTGTTCTGAGGTAATGCTCTCTGGTCTTAGACTCTCCTGTAAGGGGATTCAACCTCTCTGCATCTACACTGATCAAACTCCCAGAGAATCTTGTCACGTTCAATAAGGTCACCTCTCATTCTTCCAAACTCCAGTGAATACAGGCCCGACATTCCCAAACTCTGGAATCAGCCTAGTGACCCTTCTCTGCACTGTCTCTGATGCCAGTACCTTTCCTTAAACAGACTAAAACTGTTCACAGTATTCAAGTGTGGGCTGACTAGTGCCTTGTATAGTTTTAGCAAGACTTCTCTGTTTTTCAACTCAGTTCCATTTGAAATGAAGGCCAACATATCATTTGCCTTCCTTACTACCTGCTGAATATTTAAACTGGTTATGATGTGATTTGTGTGTGAGGATCCTGAATTACCTCTGTTGTGGCTTGCTACTATTTTTTTCAATTTACAGATTCATATGTTCCTCTATTAGTCCTTCCATAATGCAAAACGGTACTTTTTCTATAATTATATTTCATCTGTCAAGTTTTCACCTGCTCTCTGAATCTGTCTTTATCCCTCTGCAGACTCTCGATGTCAGCCTCACTGCTTGCTTTCCCATCTATTTTTGTGTCATTCACTAACTTGCCTATAGTGCGTTCACTTCCTTCATCCAAGTCACTATTGTAAACAATTGTGTTCCCAGCACAGATCCCTGTGATGCTCCAATAGTTACAGGTTGTCATCCTGAGAATTCTCCCCTTATCACAAGTCTTTCCAGGTACAAAATCCTTTGAAAGTAGGCAGGTAGGCAGGGTGGTTAAGAAGGCATTTAGCACACTTGTCTTCATTGCTCAGACCATTGAGTGTAAGAGTTGAGACATCATGTTGAGGTTGTACAGGACATTGGTGAGGCCACTTTTGGAGTGCAGTGTACAGTTCTGATCACCCTACAATAGGAGTGGTATTATTAAACTGGAGAGGGTTCAGAAAAGATTTACCAGAATGTTGACGGGGATGGAAGATTTGAGAATTAAGGATAGGCTGGATAGACCTTTTTTCACTGGATAATAGGAGGTTGATGAGTGATCTTATAGAGGTTTATAAAATCATGTGGGGCATGAATAAGGTGAATAACAAATCCTTCTTTCCTTCACCCAAAATTCCAATAACTCAAGTTTGCAAATCTTCAAAGAAAGCCCACATTTAGTTATTGCCCCTAGAAGTTTTCTTCTTGATGTGGTCTTCAGTCATTGTTCCAGAGCTGACACATCAACTCCTCGAGGCTCTAGGACAGTTCTGGAAGGTTATCAGCCCTTCCACAGAGAGGGGAGAGAAACAGGTCCATCGTTTGACCTATCTCACCCAACACCTCAACCTGAGCTACCTGGCAGAGCTCAAATGACCTTTGCCCTCTGACCTTTGCAATCTGTGCAAATGTACCCGAGAGAGCAAAGCCTGATCAATTACTTACAAAAATAACTATCAGTGTCAGTCCAGTAACTTGAATAAATACACACTGAAGGTCAGTAAAGATGAAATGCCTCACAAAACACCACACACTGTTTATACAATACTGCACACTTGTTCACAGTATCAGCTCTCTATGGCTATTTCTCTTTCACCTCTAAGAATAACACAAAGCCTTGCTTTGACTGTTATGACCAAGTTGAAGCCCTTACACAACTTGCAAAATGTTTAACAGCCTTCTTAGGCTGATCTCATCCCATTCAATGAGCTGCAGTAAAAGAAAACAAAGTTGGAGTAAAAAGCTGCTATATCAGTAACAGTGACTATGGACCTCACAGAGAGGGGAGCCAGCGCTCTAGCGGTGGTATCACTGGAGGGGTATTAACACAGAGACCCCGGTAATGTTCTGAGGATCCAGGTTCAAATTTCCACCACATTAGATAGTGGAATTTTAATTCAATAAAAATCCGGAATTGAGAGGCTAATGATTTTGAAAAAACCCATCTTGCCTACTAATGTGCTTTAGGGAAAGAAATCTACCATCCTCACTCAGTCTGGCCGACATGTGAGTTCAGACTCTTAACTGCCCTAGCAAGCCATTCAGTAACACTCAACGACATCTCACCAAGGTAATTAAAGATGGGTAATACATGCACTGACAGTGCCAGTGATACCCACATCCTGTGACTGAATAAAAGAACTTCTGTACTCTCAAAAACATTGAGAGCCCTTAATAGGATTGATTCACATGTTTGTTTTGCCACTGTGAAGTTATTTCTAGGTGCTTCTTGTGACACTTAATCGGGGAGTGATTATGAAACACAAACTTCTTATTGGTTCTGGGAATTCAATTGCTTTAAACACACTTCCTATCCAATACTCTTCACCCATATCCATACTCACCCCAAGTTCCATTCACCTTTTATTGTGTGGGCTTGTTGACTAGAACTAGGTCCTCTTCTGGCAATATTTTGAAAATGCTCACCATGGTTTCCATAGTCAATCCCCTACAGTGTGGAAGCAGGCCGTTCAGCCCATCAAATCTACATTGCCCCTCTGAAGAGTATCCCACCCCATCCCTGTAATTCCCATGGCCAACCCATCTAAGATGCAAATCTTTGGACTGTGGGAGGAAACCTAGGGACCCAGAGGAAGCCCACGCAGACACGGGTAGAATGTGCAAACTCCACGAAGACAGTTGCCCGAGGGTGGGATCGAACCCGGGTCCCTGGTGCTGTGAGGTAGCAGTGCTAACCATTGACCCACCATGCTGCCCCAAAAGTTCTTCAGTCATATCCTCTGCTTCTACAACCCTCTGAGATTTTTGTTATATTGATTTATAGGATGTGTGTCTCTCTGCTTGGCCAGCATTTGATGCCCATTCCCAAGTCACTTGAGTGTCTAACCAGGCCATTTGAGAGAGTAGTTCAGAGGCAACCACATTGCTGTGGATCTGGAATCACATGTAGGCCAGCTCAGGGAAAGACAGCAACTTTCCTTTAATGATGCAGATGGGGTTTGTTAGGGCAATCAGATATGTGGTTGTTATTATATTTTTTAAAGGTTTCAAACATCTGCCATGGTGGGAATCAAACCCTTCTCCTGGATTGTCAGTGGATTACTAGTCCAGTGACATTACCATAATACCACCAGCACACCATTATCCTTAAAGGTGTTTATGTTTTAATTTCTCCAACATTCTGGGACATCTCTGGGACAAACCAGACCTGTGTGTTATAAAATCAATTTATATTTTTATACTTGTAGCATCTTTAATGCAACAGAAGCCTTGCAAAGAAAAATCAGACACAAACCGACAACATGGAGATATTAGGACAGGGGACCAAAAGCTCAGCCAGGCAGTGTCTGCATGGGCTTCCTCTGGGTCCCTAGGTTTCCTCCCACAGTCCAAAGATTTGCAGCTTAGATGGGTTGGCCATGGGAATTACAGGGATGGGGTGGGATACTCTTCAGAGGGGCAGTGTAGATTTGATGGGCTGAACAGCCTGCTTCTACACTGTAGGGGATTGACTATGGAAACCAGTGTGGGCGGCACGGTGGCACAGTGGTTAGCACTGCTGCCTCACAGCACCAGAGACCTGGGTTCAATTCCTGCTTCAGGCGACTGACTGTGTGGAGTTTGCACATTCTCTCCGTGTCTGCGTGGGTTTCCTCCCACAGTCCCAAGATGTGCAGGTCAGGTGAATTGGCCATGCTAAATTGCCCGTAGTGATAGGTGAAGGGGTAAGTGTAGGGGTGTGGGTGGGTGGCGGGTCGGTGTGGACTTGTTAGGCCAAAGGGCCTGTATCCACACTGTAAGTAATCTAATCTAAGTGAGATTCTATGATTAGCGGCTGTACTGTAAGTTATCTGGGGCCTGAACACTGAAATTCACTCCCTGAGTATTACCACATCTCCACTTCCCTCTCACTCTCTAAGACCCTCCTTAAAAGTGCCCTCTTTGCCTGGCTGAGCTTTTGGTCCCCTGTCCTAATATCTCCATGTTGTCGGTTTGTGTCTGATTTTTCTTTGCAAGGCTTCTGTGAATAATCTTGCAACATTTTGTTGCATTAAAGATGCTACAAGTATAAAAATATAAATTGATTTTATAACGCACAGCTCTGGTTTGTCCCAGAGATGAATTAGCTGAGTGATTTCTTAGTGTGATCTGGAATTCATTCAGTCTCAAAGTTATCCAGTGTATGTGTCAGGCTGTCAGTGTGAAGGGACTGGGAATTTGCAGTTGTTCTCCTTCGAGGAAGTTTTCACAAAGATGTGCAAACTTACAACAGATTTCAATGGATTAAGACAAATTGCAAAAGGATTGACAACCAGGGGACTCATTTAATTTAAAACTGACAAAAAAAAACATCATGGCGGGAGGACGGGGGGCATTTTTTTATACCATGTAACATTTTCCTATGAGGAGTGGGCTGAGTTAATCCTGTCCAACTCTCTTCAGCTTCTCAGATCTCTGTCACAGAATGAACTCAAATCAAGGTCACATTGTTTGAGAATTGGCACTTTTTCAGCCTGTTACACTTGTCCTTGGCAATGTACTTTAAAGTCACAGAGTGAAAATACTCAAAGTTTGATGCCCTCCTAAGCACAGATTATTTTTAGACCTTAATGCTCTGTGCCATTTGGCCATTGTGTTAACCCTCTGTGGATCTTCAGAAAACTGGTGATGAATTACAGTTCCTCTTCTCTTGTTTTCACTCCTTCTAAAGCTGTTGAGGTTTCTAACGTTGAGCTGCAGCCTCAACAGAGAATGAAGATGCGGTTGTGACTCTTGGAAAATTTCCTGCTTCATTACACCATGGACAAGGTGAGGCCTTGTGAGCAGCAGTCTGACTCTCAGAAACCAGGAGGTGTTGGTTCATGTTCAGGAGTGAGTACGTAAATCTAAGCTGTGGATCCCAATATAGTGTTTCCCTGTCTCTGGGTCAAAATCCTAGAACTCCCTCCCTAATAGTATCATCAGTTAGCACAAAGTTAAAAATCACACAACACCAGGTTATAGTCCAACAGGTTTAATTGGAAGCACACTAGCTTTTGGAGCGATGCTCCTTCATTAGGTGATGACTTGATGAAGGAGCGTTGCTCCGAAAGCTAGTGTGCTTCCAATTAAACCTGTTGGACTATAACCTGGTGTTGTGTGATTTTTAACTTTGTCCACCCCAGTCCAACACCGACATCTCCAAATCATGATCAGTTAGCACTGCTACCTCATAGAACCAGGGACCCAGGTTTGATTCCACCCTCAAGTGACTGTCTGTCTGGAGTTTGCACATTCTCCCCGTGTCTGTGTGGGTTTCCTCCAGGTGCTCTGGTTTCCTCCCACAGTCCCAAGCTGTGCAGGTTAGGTGGATTGGCCATGGGAAATTGCTCAGTGTCCAGGGATGTGCAGACTAAGTGGGTTAGCCATGGGAAATTCATGGTTACAGGAATAGGGTAGGGGGAAGGGTTTGGGTAGGACATTCTTCAGAGGGTCAGTCTCAATGGACTGAATGGCTTGCTTCCAAATTGTGAGGATTCTATGAGCATGGTTCTCTAGCTGCAGTGCACATGCTCAGGGAATTGGCTCACTATCACATGCTCAAATGTAATTAGAGATGAGCAAACAGATAATCCAGTCAGTGACACCCATAAGCAGTGGAAGATTTTAAAAAGTCTTTGAGGATATCTGAAAGCACTGTTATTTAGGTTAGCTATTAAAATGATGCCCCCTCTTCCTTCTAATATATTATAAGGCATGACTCTATGAGTATTACTATGTAAGGCTGTTGCATAAGAAATCTATGGGACAGCTCTCCCATTGTGCTTTATTCATTCATGGAAGTGGGTATCACTGGCTAGGGCAGCATTTATTGCCCATCCCTAATTGCCCAGAGGGCAGTTGAGAGTCAACCACATCGCTGTGGGTCTGGAGTCACATGTAGGCCAGGTGATGGTCGCAGTTTCCTTCCCTCAATGGCACTGGTGAACAAGATGGGTTTTTTCCTGAACCATCAATTCATGGTTATTATTATATTTTTATTGAATTCAAATTCCACCATCTGCTGTGGCAGGATTTGAACCCAGGCCACTGCAGCATTGTTAATACCACTAGGCCATCACCATCCCCTAAATTTTGGTGCAAGCCCCCAGATATGGTGCATGTGGATGGAGCTGAGTTTGCCGTTGATGTTTCCAATGCCTGGGTCAATCAGTTGATTCATTCAAGTTAGTTCCTTTGTTTAGACCTCATTGTGGTTGGAGTGGCTTGCTAGGCGATTTCAGAGGCCAATTGAGAGTCAACCACATTGCTGAGTATCTCGTCTAAGCTGAACCAGGTAAAGACAGCAGATTTCCTTCCCTAAAGGACATTACCAAACCAGACACGTTTTTCACAAAATTGACAATTGTTCCATGATTGCCATTAGGGTCACTTGTAAGTTCCATGGCAATGTGTGTGCTAACAGAGTCCCAGCTGAGAAAACCTGGTCATTCCTGCTGTCCAGGTAAAAAGAAAGGAAGTCTCTCCCTCTCTCTCTCTCTCTTTCTCTCTCTTTCTCTATCTCTCTCTGCTTAAAGCTAAGGTAAAACAAAGCATCAGCTGGAAGGAAACATAAAGACACCTTTCAGCTGACCTGCAGAGCCAAGAATCTTGAAGTCATGGAACCCCTACAGTGCAGAAAGAGGCCTTTCAGCTCATTGAGTCTGCACCAATGCCCTGAAGGGCATCCCACACAGAACCACCTCTATCCCTGTAACTTGCATTTACTATGGCCAATCCACCTAACCTGCACATCTTTGGGCTGTGGGAGGAAACCCACAGACACGGGGAGAATGTGTAAACTCCACACAGACAGCTGCCCGAGGGTGGAATCAAACCCAGGACCGTGGCGCTGAGAGGTAGCAGTGCTAACCACTGAGCCACCATGCCATCTCAAAGTAAGCTTTGCATACTTGGGTGATCTCAAACCAATAACCAAATGTTGGCTCTGGAGCAGTTGCTAAAGGTCAACTACTCACTTCCAAACATTAGTCCCTAGACCGAGGAGACTCTGAATGGCCTGTTTCACTCTGTCAGCCAGGTCTCCCTGATTGGCCCAGGTTAATAACCCCAATCAGGGATCTCATAACCTGGCCCTCATTCCAATCATTACAGACTGCTTTCTTATTTCTAATCTGTGTGTTGTGTTTTCATTACTACACACATTTAGTAACTAATCAACTCACTCTTTAATTAACTCATGGAAGCCCTGTTAAACTGGCTCCTCTTAAAGTATTACTTCTTTTGGTCTGGAAGATAGGCATTCACAAGGGAAAGGGTTGTTTTAAAATGAATCTTACTGCAACCACCTGAGGCAATGGTGGGTGAAAGATGAAGGGGAGTGTGTGCACCACCTCCCCCCAGGCTTAGAGTATGACAATTTAGGATGGTCTGTCTGGACCATTATAAATCAGGAATCTCACCTGAGTGCCTGATCGGAACAAATTAATGTTTCCTTTTTGCGGGAAAATCTGAAACTGGGGGTCACTGCTTCAAGACATTAAAAACAGAGATGAAGAGAAATATGTTCTCTCAGAGAGTCAAAAGTCTTTGGAACTCTTCTTCACAAAGGTGATAGAAACAGAATTTTCTAATATTTTAAAGGCAGAATTTGGTTAGATTTGATTACTTACAGTGTGGAAACAGGCTCTTCGGCCCAACAAGTCCACACTGACCCTCCGAAGAGCAACCACCCAGACCCATTCCCCTAATCTAACACTACGGGCAATTTAGCATGGCCAATTCACCTAACCTGCACATTTTTGGACTGTGGGAGGAAACTGGAGCACCCGGGGGAAACTCACTCAGACAGGGGGAGAATGTGCAAACTCCACACAGACAGTTGCCTGAGGTGGGTATTAAACCGTGGTCTCTGGCGCTGTGAGGCAGCAGATTAATTCTTGATAAGGAAGGAGGTGAAAAGTTATTGAAGACTAGTCGAAATTCGCATTTGAGTTACCAAAGCGATGGGCCTGTGTCTTATTGAATGGGCTGAACAGCCTCCTCCTGTTCCTTGTTTATATGTTTGTGCGTTCTCATGAAAAGTCGTTGGTCTAACACGTTCACTTTGTTTCTGTCTCCACTGATGCTGCCTGACCTGCTGACGGTTTCCAGCTGAGGGTCTCTTTGCCTATTTGAAGTTGAATGTGCTGTGCTGTCGACGGTTTGTCTGAG
Organism: Chiloscyllium plagiosum; assembly: GCF_004010195.1. Lineage (NCBI taxonomy): Eukaryota > Metazoa > Chordata > Chondrichthyes > Orectolobiformes > Hemiscylliidae > Chiloscyllium > Chiloscyllium plagiosum. Next base: position 40,931,184 of record NC_057740.1, read on the forward strand.
ATTACCCTGACACCCCAATGCAACACTGACAGCAGTCAGGAGGAAGGGCTGGTTTCAACTTCACCCATCTCATCCCCAACCCTGCCAACCTTGCCCTCCAGAGATGCTAATTGTGTCAATCGCAATGCCCCTACTTCACAGAGATTCTGACAACAAGTGAAGAAGAGAGATTGACGTGACTGATTACTTGGCTGAGTGTGGTATTTTGACTTTGTGTGCATTTGACACATTTTTACTCAAACTGTATTTACAGAAACAATATTCTCTTGCATACCACATTCAAATACAGTATACAGAGTGTGCCATGTGAAGGTGATGAAGTTCAAAGTCATTTATTTCAAACCCACTTGCACACATAGGAATCCCAGATATGGTTAGTCTCTATTTATTTATGTGTCAGTCTTGGCTCTATGGTTAGCACTACATCACTGAGTCAGGAGTGTGGGGGTCTGAGAATATGCCTATGGAAACTCTATCACCCAGGCTGAGTCTCCCAGGGTACAGCAGAGGGAGTGTGGCCTGTCGAAGGTGCCATGTTTCAGATGGGATGTTAAACCAAGATCCCACTTGTCCCCTCACACTGAGGGAATGGAGGGTTTGAGTTATGAGGAGAGGCTGGATAGGCTGGGACCATTTTTTTCCCTGGAGCATCAGCGGCTGAGGGGTGACCTTATAGAGGTTTATAAGATCATGAAGGGCATGAATGAGCTGAAATGCAAAGGTCTTTTCCCCAGGGTGGGGAGTTCAAAACTGGTGGGCACAGGTTTAAGGTGAGAGAAGAAAGATTTGAAAGGTACATGAGGGGTAACCTTCCCACACAGAGGGTGGCTCGTATGTGGAATGAACTGCCGGAGGAAGGGCTACATGTAGGAACAGTTACAACATTTAAAATACATTTGGACGGGTACATGAATAGGAAAGGTTTAGAGGGATATAAGCCAAACGCAGGCAAACAGAACTAGTTTAATTTGAGAAACGTGGTCAGCATGGCCGTGTTGGACTGAAGGGTCTGTTTTCATGCTGTATGACTCTATAAAAGATCAAGAATTTAAAGAACTAAGAGCAGAGGATTTCCCTGAGTGTTCTGGCTGAAATTTATCCTTCAACTCAATGTCACTGAGACAGATGGACTATCTGGTCATTATCATACTGCTGTCGGTGAGTGCTTAGTGTGAACAAATTAGCAGCCACCATTGCACTTCATAAAGTACTTTGTTATCTGGGAAGCCCCTGTGTGAAGGGGCTGTGGAAATGTTTTTTTCAAAATTCATTCACGAAATGAAGGCATCACTGACCAGGCCAGCATCTATTGCCCATCCCTAATTGCCCAGAGGGCAGTTAAGAGTCAACCACAATGCTGTTGGTCTGGAGTCACATGTAGGCCAGACCAAGTGAGATTGGCAACTTCCTTCCCTAAAGGGCATTAGTGAACCAGATGGGTTTTTCCCAGCAATTAACAATGGTTTCATGATCATCATTAGATTTTTAATTTCATATATTTATTGAATTCAAATTCCACCATCTGCCACGGGAGGATTCCAGAGCATTACCTGGGTCTCTGGATTCACAGTTTAGTAATAATACCACAAGCCATTGACTCCCCACTGTGGAAATACAAATCTTTCTGTTTGTATTGGCCTGAGAAGGTGATGGATTTCTGATTCAGTGCAATACTTCTACACCTCCAAGCATCCAACTCCCCACACCCTGACCACTTTAGCAATGTGGTAACCCCAGAGGAGGTTTGCTGCTACACTCATTATGTCCCTATCCCTGGGTCTGAGGCGCTGGGTTTAAGGCCCATCTCAAGGTTTGATGACCACAGAAGGTTAGGCATGGCAGGCTCAAGTTGTAACTGTGGCAGGTAGTGAGAGCGAGAGAGTTCCTGGTCAGCCATGTGGTAGCTGCAAAGCTGTAGCCTCCCCGAGTGAAAGACAGCCCATGCAGATTCTAGCTCTGAGCAAAGTCTCATCCTCATTCCAGTGGACTGCCACATGTGCACAGCTGAGGGGCTTGTAACATTGAGACAGAGAAAGTAGGAGTGGGAGTAAGCCATTCAGCCCACTGGGCCTGCCCTGCCATTCAACACGATCCTGGCTTGCCATCCAACTCAATAGCCTGCTCCGGCTAATAACGACAATAAGCTTTCTGTTTTTACTGACGATCTGATAATTTAATTGTCATTTTATTTTTATTAATTCATGGATTATGGGTATCATAGGCTGGGCCAGTATTTATTGCCCATCCCTAGTTGTCCCTTGAGAAGGTGATGGTGAGCTGCCTTCTTGAATCACTGCAGTCCACCTGCTGTGGGTTGACCCACAGTGCCATTACGGAGGAAATTCCAGGATTTATCACTGAAAGAACGGGGATATATTTCCAAGTCGGGATGGTGAGTGGCTTGGAGAGGAATTTTCAGGAGGTGGTGTTCCTATCTATCTGCTGCCCTTGTACTTCCAGGTGGAAGTGGTAACAGGTTTGGAAGGTTCTGTCTGAGGATCCTTGATTAATTTTACAGTGCATCTTGTAGATAGTACACACAGCTGCTACTGAGCATCGGTGGAGGAGGGAGTGGATGCTTGTGGATGTAGTATTAATCAAGCAAGCAGCTTTGTCCCTGGATGGTGGCAAGCTTTTCAAGTGTTTTTGGAGCTACGCCCATCTAGGCAAGTGGGGAGTATTCCATCACATTCCTGACTTGCACCTTGGAGATGATGGACAGGCTTTGGGGAGTCAGAAGGTGAGCTACTCGCTGCAAGATTTCATGACTCTGACCTGCTCTTGTAGCCGCTGTATTTATATGATGAGTCCAGTTGAGTTTCTGGTCATTGGTAGCCCCCAGGGTGCCAAGGGACGATGGTTGAATTCTCTCCCGTTGAGGATGTACTTAACCTGGTACTTGTGTGGCATGAATGTTACTTGCCATTTGTCAGCCCGAGCCTGGATATTGTGCAGATCTTGTTGCATTTTCACACAGACTGCTTCAGTATCGGAGGAGTTGTGAATTTTGCTGAACATTTTGCAATCATCAGCGAACATCCCTGCTTCTGAACTCTTATCGAAAACACCTTTCTTACTTCCAGAGTTTTAAAACAAAATCCATTTCAGCTTCTTAAAGCCCCCAAGGTGGAGTTTGAATTCTCCAGCTTATTAGTTTTAGTGAAATACTCACTGCGCAATCATGTCACGTTGTGGGGATATTCAGGATAAATAGGTTTGGGCTTAGTTACATGTTTGGTGACAGGTCTAACTTATTGGTGAACTTTCCCAGTGTTCCAGATGTACGCTGTCTTTTGACTGCTCCTTAGCAACCTGTATTTGTGACAATAATGTTTCAATGAGGATCTACTGTCTAGCTTCCTGACATGTCACCAGGAGGAAATGTACCCTTCCCAAACACACGGGCTGCTAACTCCCACGTCACTTGAACACTCTGTTTCCTGTTTTCAGTTCTGTGTCTGTTCAGCTCAGTGATTATTATTTGTGCTCAGCTGTGAGCTTGTGGTTATTCTCACCCCCAGCTCACTGCGTGTGAAGACCAAAGCCATTGTCTTCAGTCCCCATCAAAACTGCAATGCCCTAGCCACTGTCTCCATCTGTCTTTCTGGAAACTGAGGCTGAGCGAGACTCCTGAAGCCTTGGTCTCTCAGTTGTTCCTAAAATGAGCTTATTTTAATCCCTCGTGGGACATGGATCACACCGACTGGAAAAGTATTTATTGTCCATCCCTATTTGCTCCTTTGGCATGGTGTTTCAGTGGTTAGCGCTGCTGCCTCACAGCATCAGGGACCTGGGTTTGTTTCCCGCCTCAGGCAACTGTCTGTGTGGAGTTTGCACATTCTCCCCCTGTCTCCGCGAGTTTCCTCCAGGTGCTCCAGTTTCCTCCCATAGCCCAAAGATGTGCAGGTTAGATGGAATAGCCATGGAAAATGCAGGGTTATAAGGATAGGGCAGAGGGGTGGATCTGGGTAGGATGCTCTTTGGGGGATCGGTGTACACTAGATGGACTGAATAGCCTGCTTCCACACTGTAGGGATTCTGTGATATGATTTAGAAGGTGGGGATGAACTTCCTTATGAATCACTGCATTCCATGTTGCTGTAGGTAGACCCACAATACCCACCCTCACAGTGGGGGAGTTCCAGGATTTTGACCCAATGACACTGAAGGAATGGTAATATATTCGCAAGTCTGGATGGTGAGTGGCTTGGAGAGGAACTTGGTCTCATCTACCTTGCCATTAGAAGCACTGCTGCTTCAGCTGATCCACTATTGAAACCTTCACCCTTGGCTTTGTTATCTCCAGGTCTGACTGTTCTGATTGGCTTCATCAACAGGAGCTCACTGAGAACTCTGCTCGACTATATCCTAACTTAAAGCAGCTCCCATGAGCCATCAGTCCTACGTTGACAGACACTCACTGGCTCCCAGCAATGTCTAGCTCAGAAAATTCTTAACCTTGTATACAAATCAGCTCTCACAGCCCCAGCCCTACCTCTGCAAACCTGCTCCAGTTCTACACACTCAGATCCTTGAGCTGCTCTGACTCCAGCCTCGTGAACAGTCATCCATTCACCATTGGTCAAAGGCCGAAGCTTTAGAATTCCCTCTCTAAATCTCTCTGCATTGTATCTCTCTTTTTGGACATTCCTCCATTCATGCTCTTTGACCAATTGATTGGTCTCTTGTGCTAATGATCTTTGGTAGGTGGCTGTCACTTGTAATACCCCAGTGAAGCATTGTGATGTTTTACAATCCTAAAGGTCGTTTATAGATGCAGCTTGTTTCTGTTGATGGTTTTTTTTTGTCTATACATATTGCCATTGCCTCCTGCCAGTCTCAATCTGCATTGATTGATTGATTGTCACACGTACCGAAGTACAGTGAAAAGCTTTGTTTGTGAGCAGTACAGGCAGATCTTCAGTAAGGATGTACAGATCAGGAGAGACTTAGACAGAAGCAAACAGGTTACATTGCACACGGTGGGCACTGGGGGACAACGACAATAGCAAGGTCAGCATTATTTGAGACTAGAGAGTCCATTCATCAGTCTAATGGCTGGGAAGAAGCTGTTCCTGAACCTGCTGGAGCGTGTGTTCAGGCTTCTGTATCTTCTGCCTGATGGAAGGTGATGGGAGGAGAGCGTTGCTGGAGTGTGATGGGTCTTTGATGTTCTTGGCAGCTTTTCCATGCCAGTGAGCCAAGTAAATAGAGTCGACAGATGGGAGGTTGTAACTCTTCCTGCCTCCAGCCACCGTCTCTGTGATTAGACTCACAAACCTTGCAGACTCTTGCCAGGGATATAGCTTTTCTGGTCAGTTCTGGACAATATACTAGCTCTCAGCTCTTTCTTCAGGCAGTCAGTATCATTGTCAGTCTGCCAATCACTTGATTTTAACCAGGACGACACCCCAACTGCCCTGGACTCAGCAAGACCCTGTCCAATGATCCGTGTTTCATCGAGAATGATCAGGAATGGATGCTAGGATGGAGTCAAGTTTAGTTGGTGATGCCCACCCCAGTCAAACACATGTCAGCTCACATAGAGTCATAGAGATGTATAGCATGGAAAAAAACCCTTCGATCCAACTCATTCAAGCCAACCAGATATCCTAACCTAATCTAGTCCCATTTGCCAGCATTTGGCCCATATCCCTCTAAACCCTTCCAATTCATATACCCAACCAGATACCTTTTAAATCTTGCAATTGTGCCAGTCTCCACCACTTCCTCTAGCAGCTCATTCCAAACACACACCACCCTCTGCATGAAAAAAATTTCCTTTATATGCCTTTTAAAACTTTCCCCTCTCACCTTAAACCTATGCCCTCTAGTTTTGGACTCTCCTCCCCTGGGGGAAAGACCTTGATTATTTACCCTATCCATGCCCCTCATGATTTTATAAACCTCTATAAGGTCACCGCTCAGCCTCTGATGCTCCAGGGAAAACAGCCCCAGCCTGTTCAACCTCTCCCTGTAGCTCAAATCCTCCAACCCTGGCAACATCCTTGTAAATCTTTTCTGCGCCCTTTCGAGTTTCATAACATCCTTCCTATAGAATACACAAGGAACAACTGTTGTATTGAGGTATTTGACTCAAGTAAAAAGCACTCCCTCACACTCATTGAGGAGGGAGGGCAGGGAGAGAGGTGGAGAGGTAAAACTGCCTTCGGAAATGAAATGACTAGCAAAAAATGAAATTTAGTGTCATTCCACCCATGATGTGACTAGAATCAGCAGCCATACACCAAAGTGACCCCTGCCTTCCTGTTTGTGCCATACCAATTGTTTCTGTATCAATATTATTGCATTTCTAAACTGATTAGGATCCACCACTTGCTGAAGACGGCACTTTCTATGTTTTGCAATACTTGCTCAGTCAGCAGCCTACTGCAGGTCTCCACATGTTAGTGAGATTGCACCAGATCCAAGAGGGATATGCAGCATTGATTACCACACAGCAGCTTAGTCTACAAAAGACAAGCTTTCCACTGCAACAAATTTCCTATATACTCATAACATGTTCATTCGAGCAACAACAATAACCTGCATCCATACAGTGTCTCTAACATAGTAACAGACTCCCAAAGAACTTCACAGGTGTGCGTTTGGACAACATTTCACACTGATCATGGACCAAGGTGCTAGGTCATGTGTCCAATATCTCAGTCACAGAGATAGGGTAAAGCAACTTTTAAAGGACGAGGGAGAGAGGGAGAGAGGCGAGGGGAGGGAATTCCAGACCATGGTGTCCAGGTACGGCAGCCAGCAGCAGGACAATGGAACTTGAAGATATCTAAGTCTGGACTGAGTTACAAAGCTAGGGAAAGACCGGGGCTGTGCAGTGATCTGGGACTGGTTAGCTCAGTTGGCTGGACAGCTGAGTTTGCAATGCACAGTGACACCAACAGCATGGCTTCACTTCCTGCCACTGGCTGACATTACCATGAAGATCTTGTCTTCTCAACCTCTCCTCTCACCTGATGTGTGGTGACCCTCACCACCCTCTCTGTCTCTCTGTTTCGCGGGATAGTGGGACTATGGTGACTTTACCTTTTTATTGGGTGACTTGATCTTGGGAATGAGGATTTTCCAACTGAGGATCAGCCAGTGTAGCTCAGCAAGAGAAGGGGTGACAGGCTAGATGTGTAAGAATGGAAGTCTTGGATGATCTTAAGTTAATGAAATGGGGGAGATGGTGCTGTATTGGCATGTCAATGGACTGGAAACCAAAGGCCCCAGTTTAATTCCCTGGGTTTGTGGATTCGAAACTCAACATGACAGCTTTAAACTCAGTTAATAAAATTTTGATTTGAAACTCAGTGTTGGTAAATATGTACTGATGTTGATCAGTAATGATGACTGTGTAACCACAGTCAATTGTGACAAAAAGCCATCTGGTTCACTGACGTTCTTTCAGGAAGGAAATCTGACGTCCTTACATGTAACCACACAGACTCACAACTTCAAAGTTGACTCTCGATTGCCATCTGAATTGGCCTCATTGCAAGGCAGTGGCAGAATAGGATGTTCGTTCGCTCCGCCCACCCTTCTTCTTCTTTCTCTTCTCCTCTCCTTCCTCCTAGTGCCTTTTTTCTTCTTCTACCTATCCACCTTCTTTTCCTTCCTTCGGATCCTGGCCTTTGATGATGACTCCCGTCTCTGGATTCTCGGTCTCTAGAGAGTGATGATTCTTGGTCTTCCGAGAATGACGATTCCCAGTATCCGGAGAGCGATGATTCCCAGTCTCCGGAGATCGATGATTCCCAGTCTCCGGACAATGATGATTCCTAGTCTCCGGAAAGCAATGATTCCTAGTCTCCGGAGATCGATGACTCCCAGTCTCCGGACAGTGATGATTCCCAGTCTCCGGACAGCGATGACTCCCAGTCTCCGGACAGCGATGATTCCCAGCCTCCGGAGAGCGATGATTCCCAGTCTCCAGACAGCGATGATTCCCAGTCTCCAGACAGCGATGATTCCTGGTCTCCGGAGATCGTTGATTCCCAGTCTCCAGACAGCGATGATTCCTGGTCTCCGGAAAACGATGATTCCCAGTCTCTGGACAGCGATGATTCCTGGCCTCCGGAGATCGATGATTCCCAGTCTCCAGACAGCGATGATTCCTGGTCTCCGGAAAACGATGATTCCCAGTCTCTGGACAGCGATGATTCCTGGCCTCCGGAGATCGATGATTCCCAGTCTCCTGACAGTGATGATTCCCAGCCTCCGGAGAGTGAAGTTTCCCAGCCTCTGGTAACAACCCTCTGCTTGGTGCAGTAGTCTCCAGCAGCAGCCTCACGGTGTGGCATGTCACTGGCGCGGAGCCAGGGCCCTGTGTGGACTGGAAGCTAAGTGGCAGTGTGGACTGCTGTACTGAAGTATTTTCTGTAAGGCTGGGCATTTTATTTCTGTAACAAATCTGTAACAAAATAAGCCGTGCCTAAGTACCTTTGTACCTAAGTCAGTGCTGTAACTGGTGATGTATGAACTTTTCACTGAACTCATTGAGTATATGCAACAGTTAAGGCTATTCTATTCTATTCTAACACCACACTCAGTTCAAGGTAATTAACGATGGGCCACAAACTATGGCTTTGACAGTGTGCCCACCTTCCACTAAATGCTTTATATCAAGCTGGAAGTTTTGTGAAGCAGCTCTCTTCACTATTTAATTGAAAATTAGTCTATTTAAAATTAACAGCAATGTCAGCATCAAAATACTGCAGAGAGTGGAGTAGTTAAGTTACAATCCCACATGATAACCATTGAAGAGGAACAGCCTAAACTCACCCAGTAGGGACTTCAATTATTTTCAATGCTTCAGCTTCTCTGCCTGAGGGTCCATTCCATATACTGGTCACTCCTTATCTCATAGAGTCATAGAGATGTACAGCACAGCAATAGACCCTTCAGTCCGACTTGTGCTGACTTTTAAATTTTGTCATTGTACCAGCTTCCACCACTTCCTCTAGCAGCTCATTCCACACACACCAACCTCTGCCTGAAAAAGTTGCCCCTTAGGTCCCGTGGAGGAGAAACATTTTAATATTAATCCTAAACTAGTTTGCATCTGTATTTACACCTGCAATTTGAGCTGAAAAGCTGAATTAAATGTTTCCATTCCTTTAATCTAAAAGGTCCCAAAGCACCATAGGAGCTGCTGTCTCATTAAAGTTCAATTAAAAACTACCTCCTCCGCACTTCCTCACCCCCACCAGATATTACCTGTTCGTGGTGCAAAGCCCAAATTAGATTTTAGTCATTCTCAGGATGTGGGTGTTATCATCAAGTGCAACATGTATGATCCATCCACCCCCAGTTGTCCTGATGAAGGAGGTTTCCCCATGAACAGTTAAAGTTAGGCTGAACGAATATAGGGCAATCAGTTGGGGTGATACAGGACATAGGCTCAGTAACGGGAAAGGGAGAAGGTAAGGGAGAGGGTAATTCACTCACATTGAGGTGATTCATGACTCGAGGAGGGACTTGGAGGTGAGTTCTTCCCATAGTAAGAGTTGAGCTGTAGAAAAAGTGATTGCATTGTTGTAACATTCCCATTATTGGGAAATAAAACAAGAAGAGTGCTTTTCAATGGACATGAGCTTTCTCTCAAATCACTGACTCTTCTGCTCCTTGACATTTATCGAAACACCTTTCAGTCACTAGCACAATACTGCTCACTCAGTGTGTAACATCCCATAATTTACAGCCTCCAGGGAGAGAGTTGGGAGAAAGAGGAAGAGCAAAGAAAGAGAAGATTGCATTCAGTTCTGGTCTCCTTCCTATCGGAAAGATGTTGTGAAACTTGAAAGAGTTCAGAAAAGATTTACAAGGATGTTGCCAGGGTTGGAGGGTGTGAGCTATAGGGAGAGGCTGAACAGGCTGGGGCTGTTTTCCCTGAAACCTCGGAAGCTGAGGGGTGACCTTATAGAGGTTTATAAAATCAAGGTCTTTTCCCTGGGGAGGGGGAATCCAGAACTAGAGGGCATAGGGTGTGAGGATAAAAATTTAAAAGGGACCTAAGGGATAATTTTTTGACGCAGAGGGTGGTGCGTGTGGAATGAGCAGCCAGATGAAGTAGTGGAGGCTGGTACAATTACAACATTTAAAGGCATCTGGATGGGTATATGAATAGGTAGGGTTTAGAAGGATATGGGCCAAGTGCTGGCAAATAGGATTGGATTAGGTTAGGATATCTGGTCGGCATGGATGAGTTGTACCGAAGGGTCTGTTTGCGTTCTGTAAATCTCTATGACTCTATGTCTATATGAGTGTGATAGCATGAAATGATCTTGGATCAGAAGAAATGTAAATTCATATTGGTGAGGCTAAAAAGTAACATGTGGGAGAAGCCATTTATGGGAGTAGTCAATAAGGTCCCTAACAGTAGCTATACTGCTATGTAATTTAGCAGGAAGAATAGAGTAGCTGAATATTTTTTTAAATGGGGAAATGCTGCACAGAGGGATTTGTAAGCCCTTCCAAACAAATCTCAAAAAGTTAGCATCTAGGTTCATTGGGTAATAGAGAAGGTAAATTAATTTTATTTCATTTCAAAAATTTGGTGGAGAAACCTAGCAGGTCTGGCAGCATCTGTGGAGAGAGAAAGTCTGGTGCCCTTTCTCTAGAATGTGTTCATCAGTGGGCAAATCCCAGAATAAGAATTCACCGATGTGAGGGACAGAGATGAGAACAAGCGCCTTCTTTCAGAGGGGAGTTAATCTGGGGAATTCTTTACTACAGAGGGCTGTCGAGGCTGGGTCATTAAGCATATTCAATGCCAAAGTAGATAGATTTTTAATCAGTCAGGGAACTAAAGACAGGGAAAAGGCAGAAGAGTGGGGAGTTGAGGATTATCAGATCAGCCATGAGCTTATTGAATAGAGGTGAATGGCTTACTTCTGTTCCTGTGTCTTTCGTGCTTACAGTGAATATGAAGACAGAAGAAAAATTGGAAGAAGCGACCTGATAGAGTTACTGAGAGGGAGGGGGCACAGGTTTCAGGTGAGAGCAGAAAGATTTAGTTTTTTACACAAAGGATGGTTCATGTGTGGAATGAACATCCTGTGGGAGTGGTGGCTGGGGGTACAAATCTATGTTTAAAAGACATTTGGAAAGATAGTTTTGAAGGGATATGGGCCAGGAGCAGGCAGATGGGACAAGTTTAGTTTAGGATTACATTCAGCATGGACTGGTCAGACCGAAGGGTCTGTTTCTGTGCTGTATGACTCTGACTCTATAAGAAGAGGACAGAGAGTAAAATAACAAGCCAGCCAAGAGGTTTGAGAGAAGACTGACAACGAGTGAAGTGCAAGAAATGTGACAGAGACTAACATTCTCAGATTTTATCCAAACAAACAAACTGATACAGAGATGCAGATGAGATATCTAGCACCGAGAAATCTGATGGATTTCTTTTAACCATTTCATCTCCTTTCCAATACTCAGTAACTATAACTGTTGCACTTCATCTCTGATTAGTTAGGCTAATGCAGAACGTAACTTGTGGGGAAAGTGAAGTGAACAATTAAATTTGAGGCAACTTAAACCTGCTCATATTATCACATAAAAGATTTGGTTTACAATTTATTGAGATTTCTTTATTAGTGTTTTCCAATTTTCCACCAATTCAGAGTCTCGTCACTGAGACAGGAATTCTGAGGTGATGCATTTCTAGATTTTCTACATGCATCATGACATAAAGCAGAGGGCTAGGGGAAGGCCATTCAGTCCTTGACCCTGACTTTGGCTAATCTGTATCTTATTTCCATGAATGCTTGATCCATGACACAAGAAGACAGAATATTTCTTAAATGGTAAGAGATTTGGAAGTGTGGATGTGTTCAAAAGGACCTGGTTAGCCTTGTACATGAGCCAGTAAATGTTATCATGTTGCTGCAATAATAAATTAGAAAAGCAAGCACTATTTTGGCCTTCATTGCAAGAGATTTTGAGTACAGACGTCATGAATCATAGAATCCCTATCATGTGGGAACAGGCCATTCGGCTCAACTAGTCCACACCGACCCACCGAAGAGTATTCCACCCAGACCCATTCCCCTACCCTATTACTCTACATTTACCCTGACTAATGCATCTAATCTACACATCCCTGGACACTATGGGCAAGTTAGCATGGCCAATCCACCCTAACCTGCACATCTTTGGACTATGGGAGGAAACCAGAGCACCTGGAGGAAACCCATGCAGACACTGGGAAGGAGCAAACTCCACATATACAGCCAACCGTGGGTGGATACAAACCCAGGTCTCTGGCGCTGTGAGGCAGTAGTGCTAACCACTGAGGCACAGTGTCACCCCATGCTACAATTGTATAGCACCTTGGTGTGACAACACCTGGAGAATTGTATAAAGGTTTGGTCTCCTTATCTGCTAGGTTGATCTTGGATATGGAGAGATTTTCTCATGGGGAGAGGCTAAGTAAGTTGGGCTTGAACTCTTTGGAGTTTAGAAGAATGAGGGAAGACTTCATTGAAATATATAAGATTCTCAGAGGACTTGACAGTCTAGGTGGTGGAGAGCTGAGAGAATCTAGCACCAGCAGGCATCAGTTCACAGTATAGCATTATGTATTTAAAACAAGGATGAGGAGCATTTGTTTCTCCCTGAGGGGAGTGAGTCTGTGGAATGCTTTACCATAGAGTGCTGTCGAGGCTGGGTCATTCAATAAATTCAAGGCTGACACAGACAGATTTTTAATCAGGAAGGGGGAATAGAGGTTTATGGGGAAAAGGCAGGGAATTGGAGTTGAGGATTATCAGATCTGCCTAACCATCCTGGACCTTCTCCATTGCCACAACGAGTCAGACCGCAAATTGGAGGAACAACACCTCATCTTCCGCCAGGCAGCCTACAGCCCGGAGGACTCGACATTGAGTTCTCCAATTTCAAATAACCTCCCTTCCCATCCCCAGGTTCCCTTCCCAACCTCTCCCACTCCCCTCCCAGCCTCTCAGCCACCAACTGGATTCATCCCTCCCACTGACCAGCCAGGTCATACCCTCTACCTGTCCTCTGTCCTCAAATATCCCAACCTCACCATCCTGCATCCTCCCATTCCCCTTTATCTGCAGCCCCCCCCAACCCACCCACTCCCAGTCCTGAAGAAAGGTTACACCCAAAATGTTGAATTCTTCACGTCCTGATGCTGCCTGGTATGCTGTGTTCTTCCAGCATCCTGCTTGTCTAACTTGATCCCACTCAAAGGCAGAACAGACTCAATGGGCTGAATGGCTTACTGCTGCTCCTTATGGTCGAATGGAAGGATATAGATCAGGAGGTTCAGCAGAGTGATTTCTGCGATGTCATGTTGATCTTGTTTGGAGAGGTTGGGGAATTTCTATTCCCTTGAGTTTCAAAGAATGAGAGGTGGTCTCACTGAAATTTACAAAATTCTTACAAGCCATGACTGGGTGAACCATGGTATAACAGAGTGTTACACTGTGTG
>NC_057740.1:40945154-41000154 GCF_004010195.1 Chiloscyllium plagiosum
GCCCTCCACATGAGCTGTATCCTAATATTAAGTGACCCGACACTTCCTCTAATAATCTTCAACCAATCTAACCATTCTGGAATGTTGGTATGGGCTTTGTACATTTCATTTCCCTGACTCTGCAGTAAAATGTTTCCCTTGTTCTCACTCTGGCACCTCGTACACTTAATCTTTTAATTGTATCGTGTCAAGATATTTAAGAACTATTTGATGAGCACTTGAAAAGCCACAGCATGCAAGCTTATGGCTATGGGCCAAGAATAAATAGATGTTTGATGGTTGGCGTGGACACAATGGGCTAAAGGGCCTCTTTCTGTGCTGTTAAAACTCAAGGACTCTATAACTGTAGGAAACAATCTATTCTGCCTTATTCCCTCATAATTCTAAGCACAGTTTGCTAAGGCATCCCATAATTTCCTTAATTCTTAAGAAAACAATTATTCCAAATATTCACTTGGCTGTACTGAAATTGAGTCTTGCTGAAAGATGAGACATGCCATGTGAAGCCTTTCCATCTTACACTTCTCAGGACAAGAATACCAAATCTCAAAGGCAGTGCAAACCATGTCTTCTTACTTCTTTGTATTTTTGTCTGTGGACTGAAATCAAGAAAACACTGGTTTAAGACAAAGGCTTGTAAAGAGAATTGCTTTTTTGGGTGCATTAGGTAAAAACAATGACTGCAGATGCTGGAAACGAGAGTCTAGATTAGAGTGGTGCTGGAAAAGCGCAGCAGGTCAGGCAGCATCCGAGGATGCATTGTCAAATAAAGTTAAGCATCAGTACACATAAAGTGCTATTAGGCAAGACAGTGGCATGGTGGTAATATTGCTGGGCTAATGAAGCAGGACCCCAAGCCAATATTCTTAAGATGTTGATTCAAATCTCATCATATCTGGTCAGCATTGACAAGTTGGACCGAAGAGTGTTTTTCTGTACTGTACATTACTATGAATCTATGGTGAATATTAAAATTTGATATTAATTACATAACAAAATCTAGCCTAATGGTAGCAATGTTACCACAGAGAAATGTTGTGAGAAATCCATCGGGGCCAGTAATGCCTTTAGGGGAGGGAATCTACTATCCTTACCTGGTCTGATCAATATGTGACTTCAGACCCACAGCAATGTGGTTATCTCATAAATGCCCTCTGGGTAATTAGAGAGGGGCAATAGATACAGCCTAGCCAGTGGTTCCTACAGTCCATTAATAATCAGAAGAAAACAAGGATGAGTAACACAAATCTTACACAGATTTATGTTTCAATCATTCCCTTAAAGAAGGATTGTTGATGTGTTTTGGAATGATATTGCAGAAGTTAAGATCCAAGGCCTTGAAAATGTTGGAGCAATGAAACTTACAGGTGAGATGTCAAATCGAGATGTCGGAGTTGAGGGTAAGGGTTTGTGATTGTTCACTGAGGTTACAGAGATCATGAGGACAGAGGCTATACTGAGGTTTGAACACAAACATGTACACTTTGAAACTGATGCATTGCAGGTTAAACCAGGATTCTCCAGTCTGTGATAATGTCATTTTCATCCTATCCTCCCAACAATTCCCAGAGACTGGGTCAAGTTTTTCTTTCTTTGTTCTTTATGGGAAGTACCCATTCTGTGCCAGATTGCGAACAGGAAAGGATAACAATGGAAGATACAAGACCTGAGACAGCAGCAGTGATGAGAATAGATAATTGTTATACAGAGACTCCATCTGTCTGGACCAGGAGTTTCAGATAGCCTTGAAACTCTGAAATTCAGAAAGATTTGAATAATGCATGAAGAAACAATACGTTGCAGGAATTTAAAGACTGGAAGAGTGAGACTAACTGGTTTACTCATCAGAGGAGCTGGCAGAGACTTTTGCTAAATGATCTCTTTCTGTGGTAAAATACAGTGTGCTATCATTCCATGATATGTTGGTTTATTTCTGACATATTCAGAACTTAAGCACAAATGTGGCAAAGTTACAAGGGCAACCAAATAAAATAGGAATTTCAGGACCATCTTATTTTCACTAAGTGGAGGGTGTGTACATGAAACTGATCACATGGATTTAGCAGTGGATCTAGAAAGGGGATCAGATCAATGAGGAAGAGTGGACTGTAATGAGGTCAAAGTTCTTTCTCTGCCTGAAACTCTTTTATGCAGATGAATTTGTGGCCCAGAGCTAACAGGACTGCCTGAATGCTCAGTTTTCACATTGTCAGTGGGAAATATTGTCAGAAAGTCAACCAGGTGTTGTTGGTCCCCAATATTCAATTATTGTAACAGCTGACAAGTTCTACCATTGTCTTGGTTAACATTTATCCCTCAAGCTGTAATGCAGCTTAACATTGTTAACATTTTATAATGATATGTTGCAGACTGATTAATTATGTTTGCTTAAATAACAACAGTCACTATGTTTGTTTCAGTGGCTTAATGACAGCACTGTCTCATCTCTGAATCAGAAGCCCGTGGAACTACATTCCATTGACTCAAGCTCCATCATCTTGGCTGATACTCAGACTACTAACCAGCAGACCTGTACCACAGACAGATTCAGCGAAGGATGGTAGTCTACTCTTTGTGTATCCTACCTACAGCATTAACCAACTTAACCATGTTAGTGTTCTAGCCAGTGGACCAAGTGATATAGGAATTCCCTCTTTTATAATCATAATGTTTGTTTGAAACTAATACTGTGCAGAATAACCTTGCTCTCAATATAGAGATTGTCAAAGGATTTCATAACCACAAACACAGCAACTTGTTTTTTTATGTAGTACAATTGATGCATTAAAATGTACATTGTCATTATCAGACAAAATATGACATCTCGAAAGACTATAAACCTGGACAAAAATGTACGTTTTAAAGGCACCCTGAAAGAGAAAGAGTGAGGCAGAGACGTTTAGGGAAGACAATTTTAGTGTTTAGGGCCCAGGTATTGCAATGGTGGAGTGAAGGAAATTAGACACACAGTGTATTTGTATCTCGATTGAGGGAAATGGTTTTTGATACTGGACCAGTTATTTGGTTTAAATCTGAGATAGGTGGATTTTTGTTAAGCAGAAATACTAAAGGATATAGGTAGGGAAGCAGGTAAAAACAAGTACATAGTGTTAGGCTTCAGATCAGCCATTATCTCATTGACTGGCAGAACAGACTCAAGGGGCTGAATAGCCTCCTCACGCTTCTATTTCAGAATACTGGTGATATATATGGGGAAACACATGGGGGAAACACATGGGGGATACATATGGGGGATATACATGTGGGATATACATGGGGAATCCATTTGGAGGATACACATTGCAGGAGACTCAGAAATGTCAGGGGTTAAGCCGTTAGTGCATTAGAAGTTTGGAGGCAACTACAAAATGCTGGCTGAGTGTTTCTGTGTCAGCAAGGGGCAAGGTCAGGCAAGTCTGGGAGTATTTCAGAGCTGAAAGTCAGCCTTTTGAAAAGGAAATATAGGGGTAAAGATTCTTATTTCCTGTCCCCAGCACAGGGAGTTCATTAATTGAAATGATTTGGAGGTGTCGGTGTTGCACTGGAGTAGACAAAGTTAAAAATAACACAACACCAGATTATAGTCCAACAGGTTTATTTGGAAGCACTAGCTTTTGGAACACTGCTCCTTCATCACAACCACCTGATGAAGGAACAGTGCTCTGAAAGCTAGTGCTTCCAAATAAACCTATTGGACTATAATCTGATGTTGTGTGATTATTAATTGAAATGAATAATGTACACAAAAAAAGAATGTCATTGGCAAATGTAGGCTCTACCAAAGGCAGCAGGGGATTTTCAGTGACACCCTTCACAGGTCTTGGGCTGACACTTCTGATCATTTTGTACTAAAGACGTGCTTCCCTGTCAAAAACAGGTTTGTTTCTTGGCTTCAGGCCTTTACAGATCGACACTGACACTGCCGTGATTAACGCAATTGGCTTATTACGTACAGACAAAGTGACAAACAATGAGAATCCGAAATAGAATCAGTAACTTGCAGAGTTGCAATACACAGCAGTTCTGGAGCAAGCTTCTGAAAAACATTGAGAGAAGGTTCATTCCTTCAGAACCAAGCAAACCTTTAAGGACAGTATGGAATAACACCTGGGAGGAGAGAGAACAACTCATTAACTCCTCTTTGAGTCACTTACAGGAACGTAGAGGAGAAGGTAATTTAGCCACTCGGAACCTGTTATGCTATTAAAAGCAAAATTGTTGAAGAAACTCAGCAGGTGTGGCAGCATCTGTAGAGAGAGGAACAGAGTTGACGTTGCGACTTCATTCTGACTTTTCAATGCGCTATAGGTAGACCCACAATGCCTCACGATGCTGAAGGAACAATGAGAAAGTTTCAAGTCAGGGTAGTGAGTGGTTTGGAGGGGAACTTGCAGGAGGTGGTGTTCCCAATTCATTTGCTGCCCTTGTCCTCTAGATGGTAGTGGTTGTGGGTAAGAAGGTGCTGTTGAAGGAACCTTGGTTTTGTTATTTGAGTGAACCATCCTGACATCACCTTTGAAAGGCCTAGCTCTAACTTTAAAGATTTTCATCCCTCCCTCCCATCCCTTGTCTGAATTTTCTACAAACTCTGTCCACCGTAAGGAATTCATCTTCCTCCATCCTATGAACTTCCTCAGTGATCTTAAACACCTCAATTGAATCACCCATAAACGTTCCACTCCAGTGGACGCAGGTCTAGTCATTGAATCATGCAGTATAGAGAGATCCTTTGGCCCATTTAATCCGTACAACTACACTCAAGCAACACCAGTCCCGCATTCCAGCACTTGGCCCATTGTTTTGACATTCCAAGTGCTCATTCAAGTACAGTACTTATAAAGCTTGTGAGGTTTCCAACTTCAGACAGTGAATTTCAGAATCGCATCTATCCTTGGGCAATTTGTTCTCAAAGTTCAACCCTCTCAAGTTTTTGGATCTTGATTTTTACTCTACCATCCCCTTAGTCTTGTTTCGGTGCATCTCAGATACTTAAAACTTCATTCTCAGCACGTGGGCATCCCTCACAGACCAGTGTGTTTTATCCTTTGCAAATTATTCAGTTTCAAATCTATAAAATCCTACAGGGTACAGGGTCCCTAACCCTCACCTGAACTCTAGCCCTAACCCTAAAGCTAACCCTGACTCTAACCCTGACCCGGACTCTAACCCTAACCCTGACCCTAAGTGCCTGCCGTCCTTGATCTTCCGGACATTGTTGGAGATGCGCGCTTCATCCCAAACCCAACAACAAAAAAATCAGGAAACGATAACTGAACACAGTGTCCCCTGCCCCACATGAGTCAACAGCTTGGAGAGCCAAATGGACAATATGTACCAGGTTTAGGGGAGGGGCATGTGTAGACAGGGGAGTCCCTGAAATCCTGTCAACATCTGATTACAGAATGATGGTAAATAATTAAAATAAACATAGTGCGACAGAATTAACTTTCGGCCATGTCCTGTTCTGAACTTTTCACTTGGCTCCAATACACCATCTGGACATGGCAGGGGCTGAGAGAAACAAAAACTATTTGCATTTCTCATAGTTCACTAATTTCCAGCAACAGGAGAGTTGGAGATTTGGTGTGGTTTGGGCTGGGGTGGGGAGGGTAAGGTAATCAAATCACAACCACCGACCCCCTCAAGCCCATCAAATATTCTCTTGAAGTCCCAGTGCTTCTATTGTTGTAATTATCAGAAAGCAGTTTCCAGGAACACAGAACAGCGTGAGAGCTGTGGCTGGGGTTGGAGGGTTCATTTGAGGAAGTCGAGCCAAACACCAGGCCTCACAGCTGTGGGAATCATACGCTGAAATTAAAACCCGATGGATTTCATTATACAAGTTTCTAAAACCAGTCCGCGTCTTATGGGTTTGGTGAACGTCCAGCAACTGATGTCAGCACACTGCAACGATGGATAGAGGGTCATATGCGCTTTGAACTGTCACTTGCTCTGGTGGAATGGCTTGGTCTGCCAAGCTCCGAGCATTTTCGTAAACACATTCTGCAGAGGGTTCACTGAGGGTGTCTGAGGTGGGTCCGTTCAGATCAGTATCCAAAGCAGAGCCTCAGAAGGCCACTGACTGTAAACCTGGGTGAGTGCGGAAAGTCAGACGGGACTGGACGCTCTGGGAAGACTCAGTTCGAAAGAATCTGCAGCAAATCCCTCAGGGAGAAGAGTGCGGGGGGGGGGATTAATTGGATAGCTCTTTCAAATCCCAGTATCGGCCCGATGGTCCAAATGGCCTCACCCACTGCTGTAAGATTCCAAATCGCTCATCTCTTCCCCCCAACCCCCACTACCCAAAGCTCCTCACTAACATTCTCAGGTCCCAAGTGCCCTGTGAATGGAGGGTTTGAGTTACAAGGAAAGGCTGGATAGACTGGGACTTTTTTCCCTGCAGCGCTCAAGATTGGAGGGTGACCTTATAGGGGTATACAAAAATAATGAGGGGCAGCGATAAGCTGAATGGCAGGTGTGGGGGATTTCAAGACTAGGTGGCATATTTTTGAGAGAAAGATTTTTAAAAAAAGACACGAGGGGCAATTTTTTTTTGCACAAACTGGTCCGTAACTGGAATGAACTTCCAGAGGAAGTGGTGGATGTGGGTACAGTTACAATGTTTAAAAGATATTTGAATAAGTACATGAATAAGAAATGTTTGGAGGGAGACAGGCCAAGAGCAGGCAGGTGGAACTACTTTAGTTTGGGATTATGGTTGGTATGGATTTGTTGAAAAGAAGGGTCTGTTTCCATGCTGTGTGACTATGACTCTAAGTGTTCTTTGGTAAAGGAAGAAAGGGCTTACATTTATGTAGAGCCTGTCTTTTCTGTAATCAGCTGTGAGTGAATGCACTGACCAGACTCTCTGTGGAGGTGTATCCAAACTCACTTGGCTGACCTCAGATGAAGATTAAAATTGGCAGCAATTTAAGAGAAAAAACATCTCAGCCTGGAATCTCATTCGTGGGTTGTCTCAGAATGGTGCTGAAAGCTCCCCTCTCAACTAAACAGCGTGGGGAGTGAGGACGAGGTTCATAAGGTGGCGTACCCCTATCAGACACGTCCAAGTACACAGCAGGAATAGACAAGTAATAAAGTCACATTGCCCTCGGTTCAGTGACTAATACAAGACTCTGCCTGATATTAAACTGAGCTGCAAAGGAGTGGACTTATTGACGCAGCTGGGCTTGAATTGGACGTATAGATACCGCAATTCATGTTTAACACTGCACTAGATCCGTGCTGATTAGGAGCTGCATCATCACGCTGCTGTCACTCAGATGTTTGCTGATATAGAATTCTCACAGAAACACTTGGACCCGGACTTAACTTCAAAGAAATGCTTTTCTAAACATCTGGACCTCCTCCTGACAACACTGACATCTCCTGTCTTTGCAACATGCGGCCAAACTTGCACTGGCCCCCAGGGACGTTCCAGAGAAACCTGGAAGGCCATGATCCCTGGCTGACTGTGTGCGTGCACAGTCAGATCATAACCTTCACGTTTGGGGCAGCTGCTGTTTCTGAGAATGACAGGTTTACACAACCTGGCAGAGCTTTCATAATATAAATCAGATGAAGTGAGGATCAAAAGAGGTTTCTGCATTTATAAAACACTTGAAGTATTCCGAAGTATTATTAAACTAATTGAGTTATGTCAGGAATCAACCACGATCTCACCAAATGGAGAACAGCTTCAAGGTGCTAAGTGGCTTCCTCCAGCTCCTACCTGTTGAGCTACGAGATATTAGGAGAGGCGTCATGCAGGATGATTAAAGAGGTAGATTCTGAGGAGTGTCTTACAGGAGGAGAGAGGTAGGGAGTTCCTGAACTTAGTGTCTTACCAGCTGAAGTGGAAGGGGGTCAAATCTGGGATGTTCAGGACTCCAGGTAGAGTTGCGTAGGAGTAGGCCATTCAGTCCATTGAATCTGCTCCTGTATTCAATACAATCATGGCTGATCATCCATTTCTTCACACACTATCCCCATATCCCTTTCCATCATTAGCATTTTCTCTACTTTAAGCATACTCAGGGAATGAGCTTGGGTGGGAGAGAATTCCAAAGATTCCACACCTTGCGAGTAAAAATAAATTGACTTTTGGTCTTCCCCTTTGAGATTGTGTCATGGATCTTGAAATGGTGTTGGGGTGGAGACTACAGACAATGAGGGAAAGATTTGAAAACCCAAGAGAAAGCTTGTTATTAACGTGAAGAGCTATTTATAACTGAACTCTCAAATTACAAAGAGCTAAAGGAACTTTCTGTACATTCCCTCAATGCCAAGTACAGTATTACAGGAACTTGACAGACAGGCTGAAATGTTTTTCTTTCTCTTTCTGATAAATAGGGATGAGTAACCCATTGCAGAAACTGCACGTTGCAAAGTCAACCTTTTCAGAGGTGATCAATGATTCACTAAATGCAGGAAACACCATGCCTCTTCTCTCTGCTCCCTGTTAGTGTTGGCTGTGGCTCAATTGCGAGAATCTTTGCCTCTGTGGCAGGTGATTGTTGGTTTAAATCCTACTCTGAAAACTTAAACGTGTAATTGCAAGCTATACTGAGGGAGTGCTGCACTATCCACTGGGGGAAATATTAAACTAAACCTTTGCCAACTCTCTCAGGTGGATGTGAAAGAGGCCAGGGCACTATCTTCAAGATTAATTGAGCCATCCTCAGTGATCTGGACAAATCATCACCAAGAGCAAATTATTTGATTCTTGTGGGATATTGCTGTGCAGGAACTGCCAGTGTTTCCCACACGATGAAGGTGACTGCAGGAACATCACAAAGTGCTTCATAACACTGTGGAAGAAACTGTAAATTTGAGCTTTCGTTAAAAATGTCATTCCAATAATTGTGGCATCAGGTGGTTCTGCAGAAACAAAATACCTATCCTCACTAACTTACAAAAGCCAACCATGTCCGCTGATATTACAGGGAGAGCAGAGACCTATCACAAACTGTGATATAAACACAAACAATTGTAGGAAAGCTGGAGTTTCACACCCTGCTCCCCCCCCCCCCCCAATAAAAAGTTAGAGTGTAAATTAAGACTTTCACAATGGACATAGATGATTTATTTTGGTAGGGGGACAATCAAAACAAACCAGAGGGTAAATGGAGTTAAAGTGTTAGACAGCAACAATCAGATGGATAGAGGTCAACAGGGGCTGCGTGTTCCTAGATTTGATCTTTGTTGGGCGGAAGGGTCACAGTTGCTAACACACTGCCCACACTCTGCAAACAAGGGAGGGGCATGGGTCAGTGAGACGTCCAACTACAGAGATCACGAGAAGCAAAGGTGAGCAAACATATCGTTATTGAACAGGAAGGAGAATCAGAGCGATCAAGAGAGGAGTTTCATTTAATTCTTTATAGAAATCCAGCCATTGGACTGATTTAGGTGGAGATTATAGCCATCTCATCACGGTCAAGATTGGGAATCCATCCTGTTTGGATTTAGGATCATACTGGATGCCTATGTCCCAAACTGAACTAGGAAGAGAATACTTTGAGAACAACCAGACTTACACACATTTATTATAAAATAATACAAAGACCGAAATCACTAGGATAATCTGATATTTTATTGTAAAGAAAAAAATACAAAAATATCTTTTTTA
Source organism: Chiloscyllium plagiosum (assembly GCF_004010195.1). Taxonomy (NCBI): domain Eukaryota; kingdom Metazoa; phylum Chordata; class Chondrichthyes; order Orectolobiformes; family Hemiscylliidae; genus Chiloscyllium; species Chiloscyllium plagiosum. The sequence continues at coordinate 40,954,786 of NC_057740.1, forward strand.
AAAAAGACAATTTAACAGTCTGAAACATGTGTAGGATTTTATACACACAACGCAAACAGATTTTATTCCAACCTTCTTCCATTGATAACCAGAAGCATTGCTCAAAACTCTCCACAAACCAAGGGGTTGCCAACTCAGACTGGGTACATTCCTGGATGTTTGGACACACTTCTACCCGTCTATGCCCCACTTTCCCATTATGGCTGTCTGAGGTGTCCATTCCCATGGTGCCCCAACCTTCCCCAGCTAAGCAGCAGTAAATAACCTCTTTGCTAACCCGTAACTGGACAGCATGTAACCAGGAGCTTTGATTATTACAGATGGCTTTACAATGTTTTAAAACATGAATGTTTGAATGCATTGATAGCTCTTCCCAAAGTTTTGATCATGTGGATGCTTGGGTATTAAATTGATAAGACTCCAGGACAATCCAAGAAAGCTGGTGATGCTATGCTCATCCCTGACCCGTTACTACACCAACCTATTAGGTTATTGCAGATCTTTAAGCAGCAACCTTTCTTCTGTCAACAGTCAATTATGCAAGATATCAAAAACTAATGTACAATGTCAGCCGACTGCCTGCTCTACTCCCCGTATACCTGTCATTCAAAACTCTGCTTGTTGGTCATCCTAAATCACACCAGGTTCTATTCACTTATCAGCTCCCTGTGCTCACTGACCTACAATGCCTCTATTTTAAGTGCAACTTGGGTCTTTATAACCCTCAGTCGTCTTTTCTATATATATTTCACGACCACACTCTTTACTATCCCTATACCCTTCTACAACATTCCAGATTCCCACATTCCTACAGCTCCGGCCTCTTCAGCCGTCTCAATTTTAATCGGTCCACCAATGGCGAGCATGCTTTCAGTTGCTTCGACCGTAGACTCTGGAAATCCCTCCCTAAACCTTTCCACCTCACTGTCCTCCTCAAATATACCCATGTTCCTTAAATTGCTCCTTACAGCATACATTTTTGATTGAACTAACCTCCTTACACAGATGCAAAGCATCTTGGAATGCTTAATTACTTAGAAAGGTGCTACGGAAATGCAGGTTGCTGATGGTATTCTTTCTTCAATTAATGGAAGAAATTGAGAGAAAGAAAAGGTTTCCTTCTAAAGCACCAAGTCCCTGAAACCTAGTATCTGGGTCACATATGGAAACAACTGCATAACATTGGAAGTTAGATCATTAACACTGTCATCTCTCTGCCTCTCTGTCCTCACCCATTTTTAAAGAAATCGGTTTATGTGTAACTTAGGCAGAGAAAAATCACTCATTACCTTACTGCAGATCCTTTTCATGGGGGTTGCATGAATTGTCATTGCTCTGCTCATTGATATCTTATGCAATCTCACCTCTCTCTCTCTTTCTCTCATTCCTTCCCCAATCCCTCACTCTGCTTCTCCACCTGTCGCTTCTTAAAAACCTATGCTAATTCCATTTTGCCAGCCAATTGTCTACCCTACCCTCCTCCTCCTGATTCATTCTGCATTCATTTACCTGGGGAAAAACCTTTAGGACATCCAGTTTTAAAACAATATAAAAAGTTAGTAGAAATAATTATTGATCATAGTGGTGAAAGAAGTCAGTTTTGCACAACTGCCCTTAAGCTCAGGGTGTTCTGAAACACATTTCCCCACAACCAGAGGGTTTCTTGGAATCGGGACTAGAGGTTATCGCAAGTGGACAACACAGAGGGATTAAACAACGTTTTCACAACAATTCTTACCTCTTCCCTAGAAGCCCAACCTCTCACACCCAACAGTGTTTCAGCTCCAACGCCTGATCCCACATTTCTCTGTTGGGATACTGCGATCATTGGGAGAGGTAGTAATTATAATACAGATCCAACTTAGTGTGAGGGAGTACACCTGACAGACTGGGACCCAACCGAACCCCGTGCAAACTCTCAAAACGCTGACTGGTTAAACCGGGTTGGTCGTCTAGCCCTGGAACACGCGCACACTCTGACAGCCAGACAGTAACACTTGCCTCTCCCCCAAATTCCTACACATTCTGCGCCCAGTCCGCATGTTAGAAATACAAGATGATTGACAGAGCACTCCAACAAGGTGAATGCTCGGTTCACATGGAGATGAGGGAGAGAGGGTTGAGCTCATTCAGCTACAGCCCGTGCCCTTTACACAGACGACCCCTCCACCCACCCTCTCTTGCGGTCACATCACTCACTGGTTCTGCTACAGGCAGTAGTCACGCGAAACCTTTCGATGAGATGTTAAGTTCAGTAGAAACGAGCAAACAAAGGGAGACAGCATAACAGTTCCACGAGAGGCAGAAAGGTAGCTGCGGATCCCAATCTGACTCACACCATCGCCGCTGAAGTCAGAGGACGCTCTCCCTGGACACAGGATGGTCTTGTCCCTCTGCAGACAGCAATATCCCGAGTTTGCTTTCAAGGTGCCCAGGAAGTATCCCAAGGCCCTTTAACCGGTTTTAAAATTTCACTTTTCTCTTTTTTTTTAAAAAGCTTTCTGTTGCATGCTGCAGTGAATTCTTCAACAGGTCATACATCGCGGCCGCATGTCTGATCTCGGAGGATGAGGATCAATCTGAAGAGACAAAACAAACAAGAACAAAAATGAGAGTAGGCTCCAGAGAATTCGCAACATTTAGAAACAAGAAGTAGGCTATCAAGAACATTAAATAAAAAGAACACTGGACTTCATTCACACAGAGACAGAATTGAAAAGCAGGGGAGATTATAGTTAACTTGTATGGAATTGTGGTTGCATTTGGGATGAAGACAATTATGGTGTCCAGAAGACAGTAGCACCGGAAAAGGTTCAACAAGGATTTACTAGAATGATATCGGAGTGAAGAGGTCATAAATATCAGCAGGAATTAAAGGCTGGGATTCTATTTCACTAAAAAGATTGAGGAGTGATCTGATGGAGAAATTTAAGATTGTGTCAGTGCGTTGGTTGGAGAAGATTTACAGAAGATATTTGTACAGATCTTGGGACAATAAACATAAGATCATCATTAACAAATTCAACAGGGAATTCAGTGGATACAGCTTTACAGAGAGCAGGGAGAATGGGGTTGAGTTGAATAACATAGATACATTGAACGGGGAAGTTGGACAATTGAAACAGAAGGAAATAAGAAGGGGGAGTTGAAGGAGGTCAAGAGGGTGCTCATGTACAGTACAAAACAGAATGGCCTGTTTCTGGGCTGTAAGGTGTTTTAAAGGCTACATGTGTACAACCTTACCTCAGAGTAAATGGGTGGGGGTCGAAAGCGGAACTCCTGTACGTAGGCAAAGAAAGGACGCTCTAGCACTTGATCGAGGGCTTCTTCATCCTCTGGGAGGGATAGTGCTTGGTCAGTCCGCTCAGCTTGTTCCTCAGAAACCACCTCCGAATAATCAGGGGGTGCTGAAATACAATGAAACCAACATTAGGATATACGTAGAAAGTCATGATGGTAATTAACTAAAGGTAAAACTTGGTAAGTGTTTAAAGACAATGCCCTCTCAGTCTGACACCAAGAGATGCACAATGCAGTGTTATGGAAGTTAGGAGTGACACCTTGAAGGTGATATGGGGGCAGCTGCTGTTTTAGAGTAGCCCCCACTCGGTGCCCCCAGCCCAGAACCCCACTTGGTTTGATTATTGCTGATTTGGTTCCACAACCTCCAACCCTGCAAAAATCCAGCAACCTCAATTCTGTCATTTTCAACTTCATCCTGGCCACCACAGGTTTTTTTCTGGGAGGGAGGGGAATGCTTCCTGACATCACCACCTCCGCTCCCCTCCCCTCACCCCCAACTAGCCTGTCGAGTATTTTAAACTTCTGTCCCTTCACTCAGCCTGACTCCCATCTTGTTCTGGACTAGCCCCCACCAGCTGAGGGAATTGGTTCTCAGTTTCGCTGTCTACCCTATCTTCTCCTTTAATGACCCAAAAATAATTCCATTCGACGAACCCATTCGATGCTGAAGGACATGGCCTGGTTGAGTACAGCTCAGATACTCAAGATGTTTGACACCATCCAGGTCAAAGGCACCCACTTGACTGGCACCACATTTACATCTTCAAACACCTGATCCCTCCACCTCCATCGCTCAGGAGCAGCAGCAGTGCGTACTCTACAAAATACACACCCTTCAACAGCACTTTCCAACCCATGACCACTCCCATCTGAAAGGATAAGGGCAGCAGATACATGGGAACACACCCCCTGCAAGTTCCCCTCCAAGCCACTCACCTTCTTGACTTGAAAATATTACTCCAGTTCCTTCAATGTCGCTGGGTCAAAATCTTGGAATTCCCTCCCTAAAGGCATTGTGCGTCAACTCTCAGCACACAGACTGCAGCTCACCCCCACCTTCTCAAGGGGCAACTAGGAATGGACAATAAAGGCTGGCCCAGCCAGAGATGCCCACATCCCATCATCACTGGGTCAACAGCCTGGAATTCCCTCCCCAATGGAATTGTGGGTCTACCTACAGCACACAGCTCTCGCCACCACCTTCAAGGGCAATTAGGGATGACTTAGCCAGAAATGGCCACGTGTTGTGAAGGGATAAATTTAAAATCAAAATTGCAAGCCTCATCAATGCAACCATAAAACACACAGGAGGCAATGGGCCAGGGTTATACACCCAGAGTCTTGCTGCTATGGGCCTGGTACAGACAGACAGAGGGGGGTGGCAGTGGGAGGGGTTGCTTACGTTCTGGTCTCTCGGGGATGCTGAGACGTAGCCAGTCTATCTCCATACTGTACTGACTTCCAACGCTGGACGAACGGCTGCCAAATGGATGGAGGGGAATCGTGCCGATGACGAGGGGCAACTCCAGGGACAGTTTGGATGTTCCCGGGATCTCGACATAAACCTGAAAAGTCCCAAAAAACAAGTTGTCCAATTAGAAAATGCTTCGGTCAAGAAAGGATTCTTATGCTACCGTCTGCATGCAACCTTCCTCATTCCCTTGGGCTTTCATTCACTCTCTCTCCGTTCACTCCCACCACCATTTCCCCATTGTCTCTCTCTCTCTCTCTCTCTCACACATGTTCTCCCTGCACTTTCCACCATCTCTTTGACTTGCCCCCCACTACCCTGCCCCCATCCCATCCCATCCCATCCCATCCCCAATACTCTCAGCCGTGACCCTGCCCTACCTTCAACCTCCCCCCCCCAACCCCAAGACAGCAGCGGCTAACCTGGGGGTCAACTTACCCGGAGGATGTATTCCACCCGAATCACGCGGCACTGCAGGAGTGAGGGCGACACAGGGGGAATCTTCAGGGGGCGGCCGTGCCACGACCCCCTCTTTCTGGGGGCCACACCCTCGCCTTGCAACGTTGCCACCACCGCCCTCTTCTGCTTCATCGTGCCCCGAGCGATGAATGTCTGTATTTGGATGATGGCCGCTTTAGGGGTCACCGTGCGGGAACAGCAGTTATCAACTTCAGCAAAGATGGGGATCACTTCTCCTGAAGAGACAAGAGGAGGGGGGGGTTACAGTCACAAAGCACCAGTCCCACATTGTTTTAACCCAGCTCAGTGTAACACTGGCCCCACTGATAGAGCACCGTGCTCTGTCACTCCAGTGTGCAACAATGAATTGATGATACAAACCAGCATTGCCCCCAATCCCCACTGGCCTCCTGAGGGGGTGGCCGAGGCTAAAATTGTTGCTCTTCAAACTCACCACTGCACCTTTCCATTTTTATTAAAACCAGTTCCACAGCACAGTGGACACTGTAGAAGGATGTTCAGCATCTCAAACATTCCATCAGACCAAGGCTGACATGTATCTAAATCCTGTTTAGTTGCCTCTGCTCCATAACCTTGATACTATTACACAACAATCATTTCAAGTCTCAGTCTCGAAAGCTCACAGTACCCACTGCTGAATGAGTTGCCAACAAATTGAAGACGAGACCCCTGAGGTCCACGCCCCCCCACCACCCCCCCCCCCATCAACTGAAGAAAATGGTTTCCTGCATCAAGTCAATACAAAGTCCTTTGTTATTTTAAACATCTCGTTATTAAACTCTGAAACCATTCGGCTAAATCAGAGCTGGATGTAAAAGATCAAAGGCAACTATTTTGGAATAAAGTAGACAGCTCCTTCCTAGTGCTCTGGCCGCTATTTATTTTTGAAACAAAAATCATTGCGAATTCATTGAGATTACAATCTGTACGTGGTCTCTTGGTTTGTACAAATCCAAATTCGATGCGGTGCTCCCTGCATTACAATACTGACCACACTTCAAAACCACCTAATCAACTGAGACTTGCCAGAGGTCAGGAAAGGTACGATATAAAATACTGTCTTTATTGAGCGAGGATGCCTATGAAAATCCTGTTACCTGGTGTGTAGCCTTTCCGGTCAATCTTTGCGGTCAGTGACACATGACCTAGGTTACAGTACCAGACCCGAGCCAACTTCTCCTTTGTGCCAGCTTGGGGAGCCTAGTGGGAGGAAAGGTAAGAACCTTAAGGAATAGAAAATACAACAAGGCCACTCTGTCTGTCAATCCAGACTGTGAACCAAACCAACAGAGGACTCCATCAGTCACTCAAGGGAAGTATGTGTCTAACAACTTATTTAACCCTTTTAGCCCAGACTATCTATCTTTTTAATTCATTCATGGGATGTGGGCATTGCTGGTCAGACCAGCATTTATTGCACATCCCAAATAGCCCTGCAGGTGGTGGTGACAGGGATGCCCACAATATCCGAAGGGAGGGAATTCCAGGATTTTGACACTGAAGAAATGGCGATCGATTTCCAAGTCTGAATGGCAAGTGGTTTGGAGGGGAATTTGGAGGTGATGGTTTCCCCATGTATCTGTTGCCCTTGTCATGGGGGATGGAAGTGGTCATGGGGTCAGAAGGTGCTGCAGGAGGACCCTGGGTGAGTCAGAGTGATTTGGGAAAATCCGTGATGTATCCACTCCAGAAGGAAGGGTATTGTCCTGTGTGGTGCATGGGGCAGAATCTGCCTTTCCAGAATTGGGCCAGTTAACTTTCATTACTTCAATGGGATCTCAGCAACATGCAGAGATTTCTTTCCTACCCTCCCTTGCAGTAGGAAGGATGGTCATCATGAGCTGTCCATCACTGTTGGGTTACTCCAAATGGAGTATATACTGACCTCTAACTAGCATCACTTCCTTCCCCTTTTGTATTCCTTGGGATAAGGACAAGATAGGCACAGTGGGCTGGACTCCCAATCTCCAATGGTGATGGTACTCTTACCAGTAATGATGGTGTGTTGATGTCAATGGGCTCAATAACTGTGAACTCCCGCTTGATTTTCTTCACGGTGGCCCAAGGACGGTGAAGTTTGACTTTAACCCAGTAGCGTACACTGCCATGCTTCCCCTCAAAGGAAGTCACCAGGTTCCTACACGATGGGAAATAACAAAAGCTGCACGTTAGCACCAGCTGAAGGATTACAAACAGAAACCCTTTCTCCTGAGCAGTGCTTGCTTCTTACAATGGTTGCGTCAACTTTTTTGCATGCTGCTCCTGCTACAGTTCACATTCACATTTCTACTCATCCTCACCATCACTGCATCGGAGAGCCATAGACAGAGTTTTTACAGCACGGAAAGATGCCCTTCAGCCTATCACACCCACGCTGGTCATTAAACATCCTCTCCGCTCTAATCTCATTTTCCAGCATTTTTGTAAGCCACTTTCTGTTTTCTCTTGAGGACCCACGCAACTCACTTCCACCATCAATCCACAAGTTTGTAGGACCAATTCAAATTTGAACAGCTAATTTTGGACTCAACTCAGATTTTTTTCTGAACAACGTTTGAACTTATTGTGGGCTTTTAGTGTCGTCAAATCACACTTTATTAACCCAGAAGTCAATAATGAAATCTGATAGGATCCAATGAATGGAATAAGACAAGGTTCCATCCTAGGCCTTCTTGGAGAAGGCTTTAATCTACATTAGTGACTCCAGTCTAGGGATCTATAGACAGGCTCTACAAAGAAGCAATTGTCCCAGGATATATACTCTTTACATGTGTGAAGAATCAAGGTACTTACTCTTCAGGGAGTTGGAAGCTGAAGGGAAACTCATGGCGACCAGCAGGGAGAAGGGTGATGTCCCCGTTATCTGAAAAGGAAGAGACAGTCCATCAAAAACAATGGCTCACACTCCTCCATATCACCACCTGGTTAGTTGGTTTGAGCGCTTGTGGAATAAAGTTACTGATGAAAGACAGCTTGAAAAATAACTAAAAGGGCACATCGCACACTATTACACAGACTAACTGAGCTGAAACCACCTTGTCCAAGGGGGGAGAGAGACAGACATACAAATTCACACTCATGAGTAAACTTCTCCCCTCAAAGGTTGTGGGCTCAAACAGCCCCAGTGCAGAACAGTGGGAATGCTGCGCTGCTGAAGCTGGTTTTGTTTGGATGAAATATAAGCAGAGGTCACTTCCCTACTCTGAGATGGATCCCATGGAACTTTCTGGAAAAACCATTGAGAGAGATTTTCTCCAGCATCCTAACCAATATTTGACACCAATCACCAATACAGAATGGCAGATTTTTAGCACATTGCTGTTTGCAGAGCTTGCTGTGAGCTAATTGGTAGTTGCACTTCCTGCATGACAACAGGGACTTCAGGGAAATGTTTTACTGGTTATGAAACGCTTGAGGAGGTTGTGAAACAGCTATATATCCCAGAGTCTCAAATGGAACCCACTACTTCAAATAGATGTTTTTGTCCAAGTATCATCACCAAAGGGAGAAGGAAATGAGAATACACATTGCCTTATGTAACTAGGTAAAACCGCCAGCTGCCCAACTTAATCGAAATTTAATCTGATCACTGAGTCGTATAAAAACATATGCCATTACTCTGTGGCCTAACCACTCCCCCAATCCCCCATTCTCCCCTGCTGCTCAAACCCTATCCCATCTTTCCCAGTTGGAATAGTGGGGATTTTGGGAAAGAAACATGCCTGTTCACAGTGATGGAATTTGATTGCACCAACAATATCCATTCAAATTAACAACACAGCTGATGCAATTAGTAGAAATGTTTGAACTCTAACTACGCCAGGTGCCAACTTTTCAAACCTCCACTTCAAAGTTCAATCCACACCTTACACGAGAAATACTGTAATAAGGTGGGTCCCACCAGCAATGGGTCAATGACTATTTTGTTTCTCTTCTAGTAAGGTACTGACCTTAAGACAGTCTCCTTGGTGGGTTGGTTAACCACCCACATCCCGCAGGGTTTGAAGGTCATTGGTGTGACAGTAATTAGTGCTGGACTGTAGTGGACCAAGCAATTGCTGGGAATAGCCGATGGGCTGCTTCTCAAATGTCAACGGCACAAACAAGCAAGAAGTTGGTTTCAAATCACACAAGGTGTTTATCACCTTCAATCAAGGAAACAGTTGAAGGATACCATGCTATAAAAGGAGCTTTATGGAAGGTGATGGGAATCAAGGAGCAGTGGTTAGGCAACTTCCACAGTTTGGGTTCTGGAAGTCTGAACATGGACCAAAGGAAGAAATGAATTTAACCATGGCTGGAATTAATAAAAATGTTGGCTTCAACATTGAAGAGAGTTTCGGAGAGAAGATAAAGGGGTGAAATTGCTTTGAGGAGCATCGAGGGTTCCTTGACAGCATGTAAACTGGGATTGTAGTTTTAACCCTGCTACTCTGAGGCACCAAAGTTAGTGATCCCGCTGTCGTTCAGTGTGTTGTAGATGATGGGTGAGTGAGGTTACCTCCAGTGGGAGTGAGAGAAGAGGCAGAACGTGAAAATTGCTCAGGAGTGATGAAAGGAAGACTTCATGATAAAGACAACTGTAAATCTAGAACTCTTTCCCCCCACAAAACACTGGTGAAGCTAGTGGTCAATGAAAAGTTTCAGAATTGATGGGTTTTACTGAGCAAGTTTGCCAAGATTAATGTGACCAAGGTAGATCAATGGAGTGAAGGTACAGACCAGCCATGGTCAAGCTTGAGGGGCTGAATGGCCATCTTCTGTTTCTATGTAGTGCTCAGGATTAAGTTAATAGATTACTCATAATCACTACTAACTTCTTCCCCCTTTCATCACAAATCCCCACAACCTGAAGCCAACTGAGTTCCTTCAATCAATCACTGGGGAGGTGTCTGGTGTCAGAACAGGTGGAACAGCCCCCAGTGGAATTTCCTCATTCCCATTCAACTCTAGGGTCTGAAGAGTTTAGGGATGCGTGATGCATATGATGTCATCTGTTTGTTTTCACTTTGCTGTGCTCTGTTACCCCCCCCCCCCCCTCCCCCAAGAGTGAAGCAATGGGAAGGATTCACAGGTTGATTACCAGTCTGGCCAGGAGATGACATCATTGTTTTTGTACCTCTGCATCTTCCTCAGGAGGCCAGTGCGAAACAGCACAAGGATTCTCAGGTTAACATTTGGAGAGACACAGGCACCAGCGGTAACCGTCTTTACAGACACCACCAGGATAGGGAGGTTAGCAGCAACAGAGGGGAATGGATTAGCCGCAAGAGTTTTGTGACACGTCTGTGTGTGTGTCTGTGGGCAGGGGAATTGATGTGGGGCAGGTTTTGTGAATTTGTAAGCACTCTATGATGGACTGTCCTAGATCAGTAAGATCCTAGTCAAGAAGTTACTTTCTGCAATGGATTGGTTTACCATAGTCTGGACAATGCTGGAGAGAGAGAGTGGGATGGAGGGGACAGGTCAGTTACTATCAACATCAACCACAATGCATAAGAGAAAGTGTTAAATCACAGACCTACTGTATGATAAAATCAGCTGAGGCAAGGGACAAACAAAATAAGTTTTAAAAAATATTGCCCTTCAGAGTTTACACAATAACTAATTGTGAAACTGATATAAAAAAAACCCCTGGGCAGCCAGAGACATGTCCTTACATGTTGCTCAATATATACAGACAAACAGTTCACCTTCCTCATCATCCAGATTACCCCAACCTACAGATCATTGGAGCCCAGGATGATGGTCTAGTTTCTATCTAAATTCATGGGTTAGTTTATCAGTTTCTTTAAGCTATAAAGCAAACTAGGCAAAACAGAGAAAATGATTATTATCATGTTATAAATGTGTTATTTTGTAGGCGAGTAAACAGATTTGAAACAATTAAGCTAATGTTACAATTAACTGCCACAATGTCCTTATGGGTTGGGAGACTGACAGTCCATAATCATTACTTTTATATTTGTGCATGTATGTGCGTACAAGTGAGTCTGTAGTTCTCTTTCCCAGTTGCTCACTCAGCGCTTTCTGCTGAACTGAAGCAGAGTGAAATATGAAATGCTGACACTTTCCTTTACCTGCTGTTACGGTGTGACCAGCTGAATGTTTCCAGTTTCTCCTCTTGTCTTGTTCCCCTTTCCTCCCCCTCGCAACAGGTTAACAAGAAAATAATGCTATGGTGAAACCTGGGGAAAATAGCCTCACTCTGGGTTCCTAAATTTTAGTTTGAGTGGACTCAAGACAATGAATTTTGGTTTAGATTAGCGTGGTGCTGGAAAAGCACAGCGGGTCAGGCAGCATCCGAGAAGCAGGAAAATTGACGTTTCGGGCAGGCCCGAAACGTCGATTTTCCTGCTCCTCGGATGCTGCCTGATCTGCTGTGCTTTTCCAGCACCACGCTAATCTAAACTTTGGTTTCCAGCATCTGCAGTCCTCACTTTTGCCTAGTTGCTCAAAACAATGAGTTAACATTTCAAGGTCAACAGCAGAGAAATACATTTCATGGGTATTTCATTATATTTCTTTTATCGAGTCATACCACATAGAAATAAACCTTCAGTCCAACCAGTCCATCCTGACCACTTTCCCAAACTAAACTAGTCCCACCTGCCTGCTTGTGGCCCATATCCCTTTAAACGTTTCCTATTCATGTACTTATCCAAACGTCTTTTAAACATTTTAACTGTACCTACACCCACCACTTCCTCTGGCAGTTTCACACACTAACCACACACTGTAAAAAAAAGAATGTCCCTGTCCTTTTTAAATCTTCCTCCTCTCACCTTAAAAATATGCTGCCTGGTTTTGCACTCCGCCATTTTACTTAAAAGATCTTTGACAGCTCCTTAAATGTACAATTTGCACTCCTTTAGCTATTTATACTGCTCACCTCTCTGTTCAACTGTGGATAGGTGCTGAGCTCCGACGAGAGGAACCCAGGGTTACTGGAAAAAGGCAGGAAAATGGGCACGAAGAGTATCTGGTCAGCAGTGATCCTATTAAATGGGTTTTATGAGCAAGTGCAAGGACAGTGAAACAAATGCAGCTGAAACAGGACCAGCTAAAATGTTGTTGCTGCAGATTTTACAGGCAATGTTTGACTAACAATGCTAAGCAAAGTGACTGGCCTTAGTATATAAAAAAATGTTTAAACAATAAAAAATCCACCCCCACTCCATTCCAGCAAGAGTCCAGTGAAGAAACACAAAATCTGCAGAATTCAAGCTCCCAGTGAAATTCTGAGACTCAGCATTTCATAATCACCACAATTCGGTTTCCCCAATTACAGATACTGGGCAATAAATGTCCCAGTGAAGGAACATACAATGAATAACACACAGGGTTGCGTGACAAAACACATACACCATCTTTAAAAGGACAGTTTCATAATCTAGTCAAAATGAAACTAAACTTACTTTCTGATTTCAGAGAAAGTTTTATTTAACTGCACTACACTATAGCCAGAACTCCCAGGAGTCAGAAGCTCAATGTCAGGGGACCATTGTACTGCTCTGGCAATGAAACAATAAGTACAGGTTAGCCATCACTACCCTGGTTTCCAGAGGATCGTCTGAACCCTCATTGTGCCAACTGTCCCAGCCATTGCCTCTAAACTTCAGATTATGGAAAGGAACAGTACTACAGTAGACCATTCGGCCAATCGTGCTTGTAGAGACTCTTTGAAAACAGCTTCGAATCAGAGCCAGTCCTAATCACTCCCACTCTAAAGCAGGGTGTCAGTTCACATGGGGCAATAGGGCACTCACCTAGTTGGAGCAGGTTCATCCTCTTGTTGTAATATTCCACTTGATCGCTGTAGTTCTGGGTGTAAGCAGTGCTAGAGCCAGCACTCCTCGACTCAGTCCAATGCACTTTCGCACAGCCCTCTGCGTGCAGCTTGAGGGATTCGACCTTCATTGCTGCAGTCAGCTCCAGGATAACTTTGCCGGACACCTCATCCCCAGTGCTATAAACTGGCACCGAGCTGGGGTCTGGGTTGTCCAGCACCATTGAAAACCTCTTCAACTTATCCAAAATCATCTCTTTTTTTTCCTCCTCTTTTGCAACGGAAGTCTTTTGCACTCGGAAAACAACTCATACAACAAAGAGCAGCCTTTGCACTCCAGCTGCTGTGCGCCTGCCCCTTTAAATAGGCAGCCGAGTCCCTGGAGAGGGCGGGGAAGGCTGACTGGCAGGTGCGCCGGCCAATGGCTAGGGAGGTCGTCCACGCCACCGGCCAATGGCTGCAAGGCCTGGGGGCGGGCGTTGGCCTTTGATTGACAGCCTCGGTCCCCAGGCCCCGCCCCCGGGCGCGGCGCTCTTGCTTGTTTTTCTCAAAGTGAAGCAGGAGGGGGGGTAAAGGCGACGCAGTTCGAGTTCGGGCATCGCTGCAAAGGCATAAATCTCTTCGCCGATTGGAAGGAAAACATCACGAGAGATTCCAGGCAGCAGGAAAACAACAAGGAGCCGTTCAAATAAAAAAAAACCGTGCCCCAAAGCCAAATAAACAACTTCGAGGAAAAGTTTGCAAACTTTTGGACGAGTTCAAACTTTTTTTTGCTCCTTTTGTCAACCTCAAACACAAAGCTCCCTAAAAATAAATCGATTTCAAACATATTGAAATAATTTATCTCGTGGTTTCAACTCAATGTCAATGTTATTTGAAAGGCAGGAGCAAATGTTTTTCAACTAATATTTTTGCTTGCAAGTTGGCTGTTCTTGAGCATCAACAAGTCAGGTTACGCAACTTATTTTAAAAAAAATATACAAAACCCTGCAAGTTTTGCATTTCTATATCTGCCAAGTTTCTCCGGAGCTGATTTCTCTGCTCCTCGGTCGGATCGAATTTTCAAAAATAAAGTCAGAACAAGACATTTACAAAGCAGCTTTATTAAAATTAAATTACTTTCAAATGTCAGCGTTTCAAGTCACTAGAATCAGGAAATAAGGTGCCTTGCAAAAGGGAAAAAATAAGTTTTCTCCCAGTGATCTTTAGAATTTTGAAATGTGTCTTCAGAATGGTTCTCAGACACAATGGGGATCAGTGAGGAGGAGAGGGGAATTCCATTCCTCAGTAAAGCAGCCAACTTAAACTACACAGAACAGTCCCAAACGACTGTTGAAAAATTGTGGGATCTTGCTGTGCACACAATGAATGTCCACTTACAGGGAACCCGACAGGACAAAGTGACTGCATTTCAAGATACTTCATTGTAGCTGACGGTTGGGTTCTGGCTATGGAAGATGGGACCCTAAATAAATTAAAATCTCTGTGAACTTTCCAAACTCAGGGCGAGTGAAAGGTTTTCAACAGATTAAGCACCGCTGCCATCTGCTGGCGACGGATTGTATATTCCTGAAGTTTTTAAAAACAGAACATTCGATATTTATATAGGATTTCTAACAACAACTTGCCTCTAAAAGGCTAATTTTGACAGTTCAAGGCGCTTCACCGGAGCATTCTCAAACAAAGAAAAGCAGGACACTGAACCACATGAAAATATTCCAAAATAAACACCATTAGATGTAGTCATGATTTGGAGATGCCGGTGTTGGACTGGGGTGTACAAAGTTAAAAATCACACAAGATAATCACCATTAGATGTAGGCTTTTCAGCTGGTTATTCAGCCTGGAGAGTCTGCCCTGATCAAACTCAGTCCAATTTTTCTGCTCTTTCCCTGATTCACTCTGTCTGTGTCTATCTCAGCCCTTTGCAGTAAAGAATTAGAGATTAACTCCCCTCAAAGAATGGTAGGGGAATGAAGGGCTATGGGGATAATGCAGGGAGGAGGAGCTGAGACAATGGATAGATCAGCCATGATCTTAATGAATGGCAGAGCAGGCTCCATGGGCGAAATGGTAAAAACAGGGTAGTCAAGTGTTTGGAAGGTGCTGTTAAAGAAGCCTGGATGAATTTCTGCATCTTGTGGATGGTACAGATTACTGCTACTTGTTGTGGAGGAAGTGAACATTGAAGATGCCAGATAATGTACCTATCAAGGGGCTGCTTTGTCCTGGATGGTGTCAAGCTCCTTGAGTGTTAGTGGAACTGCACTCAACCAAGTGGGGAGTATTCCATCACACTCCTGGCTGGTGCTTTGTAACTGGTGTGGACTTGTTGGGTTGAATGGCCTGCTTCCACACCATAGGGATTCTATGAATGTCATCATGTCTCTGTTCCCTGTGTGGGCAGTTATGGAGGAGGGAAGGAGCTGTGGACATTCACTTTTCATGTTAAAAAAGTTCCAAATGTCATTCCTAATTGGACAGAGTCTACATTTAGGACTTTTGCCCTTATTCTGGACTATAAACCTTACAACACAAATCCCTTTGCCTACCTGCCTGTTTTCTCTTGCTCTCTCTGGGTCCTGTCTCCACCTATCCACTCTCCTTTCCCCCCATTTCTGCCCCCCCTCCCCCATCCATCTGCATTAATACCATCTTTTCCCATCTACCATCAGTTCAGACAAAGGGTCACCAGACTTAATACATTAACTTTCTCTTTCCACAGATGCTGCCAGACCTCCTGAGTTTCTTCAGCACTTTGTTTTTGTTTGTTCCTTTACCTCTTGACTAATTATTTTTTGCTGTTTTGTTTTTATAAAAGGGAAGAAATTCTGATTTTGTAATTAAGATGTTGCCAGAGAATGGCAATTTTGTACACTTGTCACTGTATTCATGTATTCCTGTACTTGAGAGTACACATAGCAATTAAATCTAATTCCACTTCTAAATCCAAGCCTGACTGTCACATTAGCGCACCATCCCTCATTTTATCTCAAGTTTAAAGCTGTTCCAGGGTTATTGGAAGCAGAAGCTGTGACTGAGTAACATTTATAGGAACTCAGCTGTCGAACTGTAACTGGGATGTTTTGAAAGCAGTGTCAGTCTGAGACATTTACTGCAGTGTGTTTACACAGCAATGCAGCAGTTCATTCTGTTCTTCAGGATCATCATGAGTCAGGAAGCAAACATTCAGAAAGTATACCACAGGGATCAGGTCACTCTACCCATTTGTTAGAGCCTGATGTTTTTGTGTCAAGCATGACTCCTCCCAGCCTCAGCCTATTCTTCTCTCTCTCTTTCCCCCCCACACACATGTTTCTCCAGCTTATCTTTAACGTATTGATATCATTCACCTGAACCACTCCCTGTGGGACAGTGTTCCATGTTCTCAGCACTCCCCAGCTAAGGTTGAGAGACATTGGGGGGTGCAAGTAACATTTGGGATTCTTCAGGGATCCCAAGGCGCCTCCCCTCATGGGAGAGTCTGGGACCAGACAGCATTGTCTCAAAATAAAAGGGCTAGCAATTTAAGGCTGAGATGAGGAGGAATCTATTCTCCCAGAAGGTGGAGAATCTTTGGAATTCTTTGCTGCAGAGAGCTGTGGGGGCAGAGTCCTTGTGGATATTTAAGGCTGAGATAGAGAGATTCTTGATCAGTCGGGGAATCAAATGTTATGGGGAAAGAGCAGGAAAGTGGATGTGAGGAATGTCAGATCAGCTACAAAATGGTGGAGCAGGTTTGAAGGGCTGAATGGTATACTGCTGTTCCTATTTCTTACGGTCTTAAGAGAGCTCATCTTCTGAATTTTCAGCTGGATTTATTCTTAGTGACTGTCTTTATTTATGAGACTAAGTTTTAGTTTTGTCTAACTCTTTTGTGATCTGAGAGATCTCTATTGGATTACCTCTGCCTTCCAGAGAAAACAGCCCGAGGCTGTTCAATCTTTCTCGATGAGTCCTGTTACCACTCTAATCAACTGCGTCCCTTCTCCAGTGCTTCTGTCCTTCATGCAATACTGTGACCAGAACTGACCACAGTCCTCTGAATGCAGGAAGGCAGGCAGTCAGGTAGTGTAGTCAGTGTAGGAGGAAGCATAGAATGAAAGATAAACAGAGAAAAGAGAGCGCGAGTGAGGGCAGTGTAGATAGATGGTGTCACTCATGTGCTCGAAGATGTAGTCATTCAAAGAGAGACCCCCAAACGAGAATACCCAGGAGATTAATCATTGTGCCAGTGAATCCGATACCTTCTGGGTGGAGATGTTTTGGTCAGTCCAGTTACAGATTCCTGCTCTAACACCTGTACATTCTGCACACAGCTACAGCCCAGAAACTCGTAAACAAGATTCTTTGCAAGACCCAACAAGCAATAGCAATTATATCAAGTCAGCAGTCTATGTGAATGGTTATTGATTTGATTTATTGTCATATGTATCCAGGTAAAGTGAAAAGTTTTGTTTTGTATGCAGTACAGGCAGATCACACCGTACAAAGATAGTGCGGAGTGAGGGGCACCAAGTCATTGCTGCAAAGAGAACATGGTTTGTAATTTTAACTGAATGGGGAGAAAGGAGCGAGATTAAACTATGGCAAGACATTGTAAGACTGATTTCAATTCAGTTGTATAAATTTTCACTGACACCCCTTTTCGATTCTGTTTTATTGGTGAGATGGGTTCCTGTGCTACTCCGACTTATGTCTCAAACCACTTTCTGTCTAAAAGCAGAAACACTGACTGTGAGGCATCTGCTCACTGCCTCAACATGAGGTACACAGCTTTAACTGGCAATGCTTGTTCCAGGGTTAGATGCCGAATGCCCGGAGCTCACAGTCCGGGACTTAAACGACTCTCGGGTGCAAACTGTGGCACTGCTGGATTGTCAGAGGCACTGCCTTCTGCATTAAAGAATCTACATCTACAATTGGTAGCCATGCTTTCTGAAGCCTGGGCTTTGAAACCACCCTGCTCCCCCAAAGCTCTGCCAACACTCTCCTCCTAATCTTTGGTGACACTTTTCTCTCACGTGAAATTACTCCTTACCTGGCTTAGTAACTATTGTTTATACATATTAACTATCTGAAGCTGATTGGGATATTTCAATATCAGACAGTGCACATACATGCGCCTGGAGGCACTGTGGTTGTGATGTTATTAAGAAATTTACTCCGTATCTAATCAGTGCTCAACCTGTCCTGGGACTGTCTCGTGGGATAGTGTAGAGAAAACTTTATTTTCAATTTAAAAGAGTAGAGGGAGCTTTAACCGGTGCCTAACTCTGTGTTGTCCCTGCCCTGGAACTGTTTGGTAGGGGACAGTGCAGAGGGAGCTTTAGTCTGTACTACATGCTATCCCTGTCCTGGGTGTATTTGAGGAGAACAATTGATACTTCACATATTGCGTGTTTCTTAGCTCAACATGAGTTTATTAAAACAGTAAAAGGTTATGAGATTCAGATCAGCTATGATCTAGCTGAAAGATTTCCTCCTATTCAATTGCTAGGAGCTGGACTGTCAGGGGTGTCGTCTTCTGGGTGAGATATTAAACTGAAGCCATGCAGGTGTAAATAGAAAGGGCACCCCTCTGAGGGGCATTCTGAAGATGATCAGTGGAATTCTCAGAACCATTATTCATCCTTAAATCATTGTCACAGAATCAAAGTCTTATCTCACATGAGAAGGCCATTCAGCCTATTGTACTTGTACTGGCTCTTCAAACAGGCATCACCACCTGGGGCCAGTCTCCTGCATTTTCCCCATATCCTTACACACTACTTCCATCCAGATCACTACCCAATGAAGGGCTCAAGTGAACCTACCTCCATCCCATTTCCAGGCAGTGCACTCCAGAGGAGAAAGTGAGGGCTGCAGATGCTGGAGATCAGAGCTGAAAATGTGTCGCTGGAAAAGCGCAGCAGGTCAGGCAGCATCCAAGAAACAGGAGAATCGACGTTTCGGGCATAAGCCCTTCTTCAGGAAGCCCTTTCTGAAGAAGGGCTTATGCCCGAAACGTCGATTCTCCTTTTAGTGCACTCCAGACCCTAACTACTCAGTGTGAAAAAAAACTTCACATGTCATTCTTGCTTCTGGTTGCAAGTTTGCTCGCTGAGCTGGTAGATTTGTTCTCAGACATTTAGTCACCATGCTAGGTAACAACATCAATGAGCCTTCGATGAAGCACTGGTTCTGTGCAGAGTAAAACTCCCTCTGCACTGTCCGCCATCAAACCCTCCCAGGACAGGGACTGCATGGGGCTGGCACCAACTAGCCACCAAAAGACATCACCAACTATCATTAGTACTGAAAATGTGTTGCTGGAAAAGCGCAGGTCAGGCAGCATCCAAGGAGCAGGAGAATCGAAGTTTCAGGCTTGAGCCCTTCTTCAGGAATCATGCCCGAAACGTCTATTCTCCTGCTCCTTGGATGCTGCCTGACCTGCTGTGCTTTTCCAGCAACACATTTTCAGCTCTGATTCTCTAGCATCTGCAGTCCTCACTTTCTCCAACTATCACTAGTCTCCACACACACAACAAAGAGGGACACCAGGTCGACTGGGACAATATATCCATCCTAGAACAGGCCAAACAAAGACATGCATGGGAATTACTAGAGGCCTGGCATTCAAACGGGAACTCCATCAACAAACACATTGGTAAATGGGGTCCAAATCAATCTCTCAGAAAAAGAACTGGAAGTGATATTACCCACAACAGGCCAAGACACAAATAGCAAGCAGACAGCACCAGTGCTTAATTGGAGGCTTACTGATGATGTTACCTAGCATGGTGACAAAACATCTGAGAACAAATTTCCCAGCTTAGCGAGCAAACTTACAACTTGATCCACAACCTGAGCCACAAATCTTCTCTAGAATCACATCCTTGCTTCTTTTGCACATCACTTTAAATTTCTTTTTATGAGTGGGGACAGCTACTCCCGATTTACTCTATCCAGCCAGCTCAATGTTGAAAAGTATGATCAAAATGCCTCTCTGCCCTATATTCAATCCCTCTGTATAATGATCAGCAAGGTAGTTTCATGGATGATTATCTTCTGGATGATTCCGATAATAAAACTCCAGCCTCTCCAACTATGTGGCCTCATTTCCTTTACTGTGCTGGGTCATTCACATCCAGCGTTCCCTCTGAGCCAGAGGCATATGTTTGGGTCCTCCTGCTCCAAACCATGTGTCTGAAATTTTTACAAATATCTAAAAGTGACCAAATTATTTGTTTCAATTAAAAGCAGTGTATAAACTAATTGGTGATTCCACAAAGACTTACCACAGTCTGCAAAGGAAGGGACCACTAAAGTTGCACAGTATTTTTTTAAAATCTGCAAATTAATATTCATTTCTCTGTAGCACTTTCGCTTGTGCTCGAGGAAGAGGCAAGATTAAGCTCCACCTTAAACTGAGGCGATAGGAAATCCACATGGTTCATATATCTGTCAATCATTGATTATTACCCCTAGCAACCACTGCTGCATTTTTTAAATGGAGACTTAGAGTCACAGATGTACAGCACGGAAACAGACCCTTCAGTCCAACGCATCCATGCCGATCAGATATCCTAACCTAACTTGGTCCCATTTGCTAGCACTGGGCCCATATCCCTCCAAACCCTTCCTATTCATATACCCATCCAGATGCCTTTTAAATGTCGCAATTGTACCAGCCTCCACCACTTCCTCATTCCATACAAGCACCACCCTGTGTGTGAAAAAGTTGTCCCTTCGGTCTCTTTTATATCTTTCCCCTCTCACCTTAAACTTAGGCCCTTTAGTTCTGGACTATCCCACCTCAGGTAAAATACCTCATCTACTCACCCTATCCATGCCCCTCATGATTTTATAAACCTCTATAAGGTCACCCCCTCAGCCTCCGACGCTCCAGGAGAAACAGCCCCAGCCTGTTCAACCTCTCCCTGTAGCTCAAATCCTCCAACCCTGGTAACATCCTTGTACATCTTTTCTGAACCCTTTCAAGTTTCACAATATCCTTCTGATAGGAAGGAGATAAAAAAATGCATGCAAGCAAAGCACACCAAACGCCGCCTTCACTATCCTATCTACCCGTGACTCTAATTTCAAGGAACTATGAACCTGCACTCCAAGGTCTCTTTGTTCAGCCACACTTGCCAGTACATAAATCTTGCTCTGAATTGCTTTTCCAAAATGCGGCATTTCATGTTTATCTAAATTAAACTCCATCTGCCGCTGCTCAGCCCATTGGCCCATCTGATCAAGATCCTGTTGTAATCGGAGGTAACCCTCTTCGCTGTCAACTACACCTCCAATTTTGGTGTCATCTGCAAACTTACTAACTATACCTCTCATGTTCACATCCAAATAATTTATAGAACAATGAAAAGCAGCAGACCCAGCAGCAATCCTTGTGGCACTCCACTGGTCACAGGCCTCCAGTCTGAAAAGCAACCCTCCACCACCACCCTCTGTCTTCTACCTTCGAGCCAGTTCTGTATCCAAATGGCTAGTTCTCCCTGTATTCTGAGAGAGCTTACCTAGCTCACCAGTCTCCCATGAGGAACTTGTCAAACGCTTTACTGAAGTCCATATAGATCACGTCTACTGCTTTGCCCTGATCAATCCTCTTTGTTACTTTCTCAAAAAACTCAATCAAATTTGTGAGACATGATTTCCCACGCACAAAGCTGTGCTGACTATCCCGAATCAGTCTTTGCCTTTCCAAATACATGTACATCCTGTCCCTCAGGATTCCCTCCAACAACTTGCCCACCATCGAGGTCAGGCTCACCAGTCTATAGTTCCCTGGCTTGTCTTTACCGCCCTTAAACAGTGGCACCACGTTTGCCAACCTCCAGTCTTCCGTCACCTCACCTGTGACTATCGATGATACAAATATCTCAGCAAGAGGCCCAGCAATCACTTCCCTAGCTTCCCACAGAGTTCTAGGGTACACTTGATCAGGTCCTGGGGATTTATCCACTTTATTGCGTTTCAAGGCATCCAGCACCACCACCTCTGTAATATGGACATTTTTCATAATGTCACCATTATTTCCCCACATTCTATATCTTCCACCTCCTTCTGCACAGTAAACACTGCTGCAAATTACTCATTTAATGTTTCCCCCATCTCCTGTGGCTCCACACAAAGATCGCCTTGCTGATCTTTGAGGGGCCCTATTCTCTCCCTGGTTAACCTTTTGTCCTTAATGTATTTATAAAAGCCTTTTGGATTCTCAGTAACTATTTGCCAAAGCTATCTCACGTCCCCTTTTTGCCCTCCTGATTTCCCTCTTAAGTATACTCCTACTGCCTTTGTACTTTAAGGATTCATTCGATCTCTCCTGTCTATACCCGACATATGCTTCCTTCTTTTTCTTAACCAAAACCTCAATTTCTCCAGTCATCCAGCATTCCCTACACCTGCCAGCTTTCCTTTCACCCTTTTCATGACAGGAATATCTCCGAACGCTCGTTTTCTCATTTTTGAAGTCGTCCCTTTCCTGCGAACATCTGCTCCCATTCAGCTTTGGAAAGTTAAATGCATGGATGCAATTGATCATTCCTCTTCCAGAAGAGAGAGTATCAAATAACTGTATTTGAAATATGCCCACAAGGACTCTTACCAATTTTTACAGATGCACCATAGAAAGCATTCCACCTGGATATATCACCGCATGGCAATGTCAGTTCCCAAGACCACGAGAAACTAGAGGGTCGTGAACACAGCCCTGTCCATCACACAAACTAGTCTTCCATCCATTCACTCCATCTATACTACCTGCTGTCTCAGGAAAGCAACCAACATAATCAGAGACCCCTCCTACGCAGTTTATTCTCTTCCACCCTCTTTTATCAGGGAGAAGGTATAATCGTTTGAGTACCTGTATGAACAGATTCAAGAATAGCTTCTTCCCCGCTGTTATCAGACTTTTGAACAGACCTCAAATGTTAATTCTGATCTCTGTGCCCCTTCTCTGCACCTGTAACAATGTACTCTGCACTCTGTTCTGTTACCCTGATATACTTTGTATGATCCAATCTGCCTGTATAGCACACTAAACAACACTTTTCACTGTATCTTACTACATATGACAACAATAAAATCAAAGTTAATGAAACTTCTACACAAATCATCCACTCATTAGGACAAACCTTTGCAAATTTGTAGTGGTTAAATTGCTGCTAGTTTCAAACAGGAAATGTGCAAAATGGAATTAAAATGCATGTTAGAGTTTCTTTTCCTAAAACGTATTTTACTACTGCTTATTAGGCACTAAATTTAATTAAATCAACAAGGTTCATTTTTCCCAAAAAGCTTTTGAAAAAATGTTTATACATTTTAACAGCTGACAATAACTAGGGAATAAAAAAAATTGCTTTGTTTTGTATTTAGATGCAACTTGTTCTCCTTGTTTACAAGACCAATTACAGAAAGACAAAGGAATGCCAAAAGAAAAGAAACATAACAAGATCCTAATAAATTACAATTTTACCTCAGGGCTGATTTTAGTCGCTGCACTACAATTTGTATTTTCACTCAAGATATTTTATTTAAAGGAGTCTAAACGGTATGAAACTGGGTCAAGGATTGTTACAATGCGTCCGGAGTGATTTTCACTGACGTCCTTAGCTCTGTATGAACATTAGCAGGAAGGACAATGTTACATATTCCCTGGAGAGGGAGGAAATCTGAATCTTTAAAAGGGACACAATGTTTAAAAGGAATATAGAATTTATTTCAGTCCATTGACATTGCAGACTGTTGACTTTCTATTTGATTTCTGTTCCTTGGTGTCCTTTTCTCACATCCCAACTTTTTGACCTCTTTTTCCAGACTAACTGGCCCCAACTGGAATACAGTTTCAATTTTTATTCGTTCTTGGGATGTGAATCTCACTGACGAGTTTTGTTCCCTGTCCCCAAGTGCCCTTGAGCTCAGTGGTTTGCTCCCAGGGTATTGCCCTGCAGTGGGGTGGGAGAGAAGCCAGAAACAATGTTAACAGGTGAATGGGAACTGTAAATTCGAGTTGTTGCTGGACTCAGAGTCAAAAATCAAACAGATAAACTTTGATCCTCGTTTCGTTGTTGTTTGCAGGAGACTGCGGAGTTCAAATTGGTTGCACATTCCCTACAGAAGAACAATGACTACCCTTTGAAAGGACACTCGCTCAATGCAAATACTGGCTTTCAGTGCTTGAGACTCTCAGTACTGTCAGTGATGAGATCAGTGAAGACACTGCCTCTGTTGTTGTCAACAGCTCAGGGACTGGTATTTGCTAAAGAAAGACAGGCTTGTGTTCCTGTGGCAGGTTTCATAACTTCAAATTGCTCCACAGTGTTTTACAGACAATTAAATTGTTTCAGTGTTTTTCACCAGACTCTTAAAGAAGCCTATTGGCTTTCCTCAATCCATGCCTCAACATCATTCAGCCATCCTGCTCAGCTTGTACCCTCAATTACATTTCAACTTTGAAGTGCAGTCACTGCATTAAAATGAGGCAGCCTGTTTGTGCACAGCAAGATCCCAGAAAAAGAAAGGAACCAGACAATCTGTTTCACTGGTGTTGGCTGAGCAACCTCCCTGGCTTGGCAAAGGAAGTTTCCGATTTCAGTGCCATGGAATGGTGCAAGTAGTTGGACCAATCTATAATCATCTCTCCCTCATGGGACTGTCAGACATCGCCTGCTGGAATGTGCCTTTGTGAAGGAAGTCTGGAGAGAGATGCAGGGGTTTTTGTCAAGGTTTGTCCCAAGCAGCTCAATGGCACGGGACTCTGTGCTCTATGGTCTATGGTCTCTTCCCCAGGTTGTACACAGATTCAAACGTTGATTGTGCCTAGATAACCAAAGATGCTTTTTGGTCAGCCCGAACCTTGTTGGTCTGCCAGAGCAGGGAGTTGACCCCAACCGAGTGTTGCAGACTGGCACATTCCAAGGTCCAGGACTATGTGCCGAGGGGCACTCTAAGGGGCAGCTGCTGCTATGGTGCAATGGGGAAAGACCACTGTCTGAGGTCTCTCTGCCAAAGCACTATGGGGGTCTGTTCAGTTGTCAGACCCTCTCAGTGCCTCAAAATGAATGTAAACAGTTTCCTGCATGAGAGTAGAAAATGCCTTTGTTCGCAACTGCAGAGAAGCCCTTAAGAATGCCAAATTCCAATGTGATTTTTCTCCTCTGCAAAGGCTGTACAGAGCTGTTTTGTATGTACATAAAGGTAATTTATTTTATGAATAAAATATGCTTTCAATGGAAAGATAGTGACCGGGTCACTGAGGAGAAGTCTCCTGCTGTTCTTTGGGATATATCTTTCCTTCTACCTGAAACCGGAGCACCTGGAAGAAACCCACGCAGACACGGAGAGAATGTGCAAACTCCACATAGACAGCTGCCCGAGGCTGGAATCAAACCTGGGAGCACTGCTGCCTCACAGCACCAGGTTTGATTCCAACCTCGGGTGACTATCTGTGTGGAGTTTGCACGTTCTCCCCGTGTCTGCGTGGGTTTCCTCCGGGTGCTCCGGTTTCCTTCCACAGTCCAAAGATGTGCAGGTCAGGTGAATTGGCCATGCTAAATTGCCCATAGAGCTAGGTGCTAGTCGGAGAGAAATGGGTCTGGGTGGGTTACTCTTCAGAGGGTCAGTGTGGACTTGTTGGGCCGAAGGGCCTGTTTCCGCAATGTAGGGAATCTAATCTACCTGTGAGGATGGAAGAGGCCTGAATTTAATTCCTCATCCACTTCTCCCTGTGTGACATTCTGTCAGTCCTGCACTGGCAAATAACAGCCTGCGTGGGATTTGAACTTACCGCTTTGACTCAGGGGAGAGCACATGCCCACTCTGCCATAGCAGACACATTAACAAACTCCGAAACAGGACAGTTCACTGCTTCAATCTTAGTAACCGCGTACAGACTCAGCTCTTTGTGGGGTCACCAGGAACTCTCACCGGGGAAGGGAAGGAGTGCCAAAGTGACACCGAAAATATGACCAACATACTTTCTGATTTTAAAACAGACATTTCTGGAGAAATTCAACAGTTCCAAATTCTCTCTGCTTTCTTCCCACCGATGCTGCCAGATCTGCTAAGTCTCTCCAGAAATTTCTGGTTTTGTTTCAGATCTCCAGCATCCACCGTTCTTCGCTTTATTTAATGCTTACTGTCCTGCCTGCTATGTAGGCAAGTTCAAGGAACTTTACCCTTACAGAGCAAACAGGACCTGTTCCCTGCTTTATCACATTCCATCTGAAGCCAGTACAATATACTCAGGGGAGAGGGAGAAGTGACTGACCTTCATGTCAGTGCTAAATTCCAAAGGCATGGCATCGATCTCTGAATCCTGTTTTCATGAAAACACAAGGTTTTGAAATCATAAAGACTTGGATTGAAAAATGCTGCTTCAGCAGTTACAATGGTCTGTTGGTTATGACCACAATGGCTCTCACCGAATTTACCAAATTTAATATATTGCATGAAGTCATCATTTGTTGGCTACCTTTTAGACAAGTTGTTACAATTGCATCCCCATACCAGGGGAGTGGTGCACCGTCACAGGATGCTGCACTTTGGTGCAAACATTAAACAGAGGGATACGGCCAAGCACAGGCAAGTTGGACCAGTTTAGTTTGGGATTATGGTTGATATGGACTGGTTAGACCGAAGGGTCTGTTTCTGTGCTTTATGACAGTATGAGGCACTGTCTGCCCTCAAAAGACGGATGTAAAAAAGTCCATGGAAGCTACCTCAAAGCAGAGCAGGGGATTTCTGCTTAAAATGTTCTGGCCAACGTCTATCGTCAAATTAACACTGCTACAATGACAACTTATCTTTATTCATTCAAACATGTAGGTATGACTGACTGGGCCAACATTTACTCCACATTCCTAAATTGCCCAGTGAATCGGTAAGAGTTAACCACATTGCTGTGTTTCTGGAATCACATATAGGCCAGACCAGGTAAGGATGGCAGATTCCTTCCCTGAAGGACATTAGTGAACCAGATGGGTTTACTCAACAATCAACAATGGGTTCATGGTTATCCTTGGATTCTTAATTACAGACTTGTTTTTAAGTTGAACTGAAATTCCACGATCTGGTGTGGCGGGATTTGAACCCAGGTCCCCGGAATGTTAGTTGGGTCCCTGATTTACATCAGTGATAATACCATTAGGCCATCACCTCCCCATAACTTGCAGTAAATCAATTGTGTTGTCAGCCTCATACTTTTAACAATCACAAGTTGAGAACTTAAAGCCAACAGTGTGTGAATTTTCAGTTGACTGCAATGTTGTGCTAATAAATCTAGATATTGTAACTGAAAAACAATGCATGTTCTAATGGGTCCAAACTTACAATACTGTAAAATTCAGTTTGGCTAATTAAATTTTAATAGCTCATGACAAAGTACAATGATGCAAGTAATTGGCAAGGTTCATAAATATTCTGGAATATTTTAAAAGATACATCTACTATCAGCTAAAAAAGTGCAAAGTAAATACCATTGTGTTTCATTCTTCAAGTTTCAGCATTATAAATGAAAGCCAATAGAGCCATTGCTGTTGGTAGTTAGTTCTCTCTTAGCATTATTGACATTGGAAAACCTTTAAGTCCTAAAGTGTGGACAATGATTAACTCTATAATGAAAGGTGTGTAATGGAACTGGGATGTTAAATTGAGACAAAGATGTGAATCAATTATAGAAGCTTTCATGTTTAAAAAAGGTCTGGAAGTCATTGCTATTTCTGGCATCTTGCTGTGCACAACTTGTAACTACATTCCACTACAGTCCATCAGAAAAACCCATCGAGAAAAAGAGCTTCATTGGCTATTAGTAGCCCTGAAGTCATGAAAGGTGCTATCTAAATACAGTTTCTTTCTTTTAAACTGACAGCTGCCAAAAGGTGTTGGTAGGGGCGGGTGGAGATGGAGTTCTACAGAACTATGGTGCAAATTTCTTTGATCTGTAACAGAAATGACCACTTCTGATGTAAATTCACCATACAAATCCCAGCACAAGGCAAATATTGATGTCTGCTCACGAGCTGGCCTTATGATCAACTGCTGTCAATGGGCCTCTTTCTGTCAAGCTGCAAGTGTTATCCAGGAGACGGCACATGAGAGCACTCAACTCCCTGCCTCGCCCTAGGCGGTCACGCACAAAATGCAACCACACTGGTTCAGGAACAACAATCATGCCACACTTCTGTATTGCTCATCACCTATTCCAAAAATACCACGATGTTGACAGCACAGGCGGGCAAGAGGATGTTTGCCAACCCTCCAGAACACCATCCCTGGGATTTAAAGATTCATCTCTGGCATGGTGGCTCAGTGGTTAGTATTGCTGCCTCTCAGCGTCAGGGACCCAGGTTCAATTCCCGCCTCGGGTGACTGACTGCGTGGAGTTTGCACATTCTCCCTGTGTCTGCGTGGGTTTCCTCTGGGTGCTCCAATTCCTCCCACAATCCAAAGATGTGCAGGTTAGGTGAATTGACCATGCTAAATTGCCCATAGCCAGGGGTAAATATGGGGAATGGGTCTGGGTGGGTTACCCTTCGGAGGGTCGGTACGGACTTGTTGGGCTGAAGGGCCTGTTTCCATACTGTTGGGAATCTATTCTAATCTAATGTTACATTTGGAAGATCCCAAGGGACATCAACTCTGGATTACCAATGGCAGAAACATGGCAAGTCATATAAAGCAGCATGACCAGAGTTGGCATGTGAAAAGTCAGACTGGGTCAGTCACCCCATGAGGGGACTTGCAGATTGCAATAGGATTAGATTAGATTACTTACAGTGTGGAAACAGGCCCTTCGGCCCAACAAGTCCACATCGACCCGCTGAAGCGTATACCACCCAGACCCATACTCCTATATTTACCCCTTCACCTAACACTACGGGCAATTTAGCATGGCCAATTCACCTGACCTGCACATTTTTGGACTGTGGGAGGAAACTGGAGCACCCGGAGGAAACCCTCGCAGACACTGGAGAATGTGCAAACTCCACATAGAGAGTCGCCTGAGGCGGGAGTTGAACCCGGGTCTCTGGGAATCTGAGAGTCAGGTGGAGGCCACAAAACTTTCCACACGTTATTTGCGCAATACCACCACCCCCCCCCAAACACACTCAAAATCTGCCCTAAGGAGGCTTTAATAACTATTTGACAAAAAATTTATTTTTTAAAAAAAGTTGCTCATTATCAACTTGATTTAAGAGTCCCAAGAAACTTTACAGAGGCATAAGGAGTGCAACTGGATAGCAGGGGGAGGGGAGTCAGAAAAAGCTTGGTGAAGGAGCTGGCATTTCACGGGAGGATTAACAGAGCTAGGACTGAAGAGAGAATTTAATTCGGAATGAGTTTTTGTGATGGTGTTTATTGCCCAACCTCTCTCTCTCTCCAGACCTTGAGAAGATGCTGATCAGGTATCCTTTTTTCAATTGAGTGTCTTTTTGGGCCACTATGAAGAGCAGTCAAGAATCAAACACATGGCTTTGGGACTGAAATCAGCTCTGACCGGGTAAACACAACAGACTCCCTTCCCCACTGCACATTTATCACTGGTTTCTTTTTTTTTTAAATGATGATAATCTGAAAGTTTTATTGCCAATTTTCCTGAAGAAAAGAAAGTTTTGTCTCAGGACATCTCTTAGCAGCCAGTGTTATGAAGTATAATTAATATTGAAAAAAACAAAATGCAGGATCCAATCAGTACACAGCAAGCTCCAATGTGATAATGATGTGATAAAGAGTTCTAGTGGATAAATATTGTCTTTTGCTTCTCTTGGAAACAGCACCATTTGAAGTGGTGGCTCAATTTGAACCTCATCCAAAAATGTGCATTTGCAACTACACTGCACTCTCTCAGTACCACAGCCGGACCATCAGGTTGGATTGAGTTTTTATGTCTCCAGAGAGAACCCACAAAACGTTTTAGCTCAGGAAGTAGGGGAGGGTGACCTGCTGAGTCACAAATGGATTTGCACACTTCTCTTTTTTTGGATAACAACAGCAGAATGTCAGTGTGAATGGGATATGTTTGTGCTTTAGATGTAATAGCCACTGTGATATTGAGAGGTTCAGGTTCCCACTTCTAACACTGATGTGGAGGTGCCGGTGTGGGACTGGGATGGACAAAGTTAAAGATCACACATCATCAGATTATAGTCCAACAGGTTTATTTGAAAGTACAAACTTTCAGAGCACTCCTCCTTTGTTAGGTAACTAGTGGTGCAAGATCATAGGACACAGAATTGATCTTTTATGATAAATTCTGTGTCGAAGGTATACAAGATACTGAGTGGAATAGATAGGGTCAATAAGCCAGAGACTTTTCCCCAGGGCAGGATTGACTGGGACGAGGAGTCATAGTTTGAAGATATTAGGAGGAAGGTATAAAGGACATGTCAGAGGTAGGTTCTTTACGCAGAGAGTTGTGAATGCATGGAATGTGTTGCCAGCAATGGTGGTTAGGGACATTTAAGTGACTGCTGGACATGCACATGGATAGCAGAGAGTTGAGGGATGCGTAGGTTAAGTTATTATATTTTACATTAGGATTAAACCTTGACACAACATCGTGGGCCAAAGGGCCTGTTCTGTGCAGTACTTTTCTATGCTCTACTAGTTACTTGATGAAGGAGCAGTGCTCTGAAAGCTAGTACTTTCAAATAAACCTGTTGGACAATAACCCGGTGTTGTGTGACTTTTAACTTCTAACATTGACACCATCTTCCTGTGAAACTGTGCTCTGATCATCAGTTTAATCCCACTGATACCCAAGAGATCTGGGGCTAAATAATTCCTATGCAAAGCAGTACTTGTAGGGATGGTTAATTAATTTTTTTAAAAAATTCATACATGCTACAGCATGAAAGAGAAAATAAAAGAGGGGCAAGGACCATCATAGCCCTCATACACTAACCTGGCACAGATCGGGGAAAATGTTCAACTCTGTGAATGCACACATATCATTGAATATGTGAAGGAGAGAGAGACCGGGTGAAGTGGAGGTGATAGAAGAGCATGAGGGAGTCTGTGTATACATGGGATGTGTATTAATGAGTGTGCATTCAAGTGTGTCTGTGAGTATGTGTATGCGATGTACAAACATATGCGTGTTATATCTATATACACGAACACACGTGCATGTCTGGGTGAATAGGTGAGAGACAGCATGTGCTTGTATTGTTTGTACCCCAATAAGTGTGCATCTGTGAGTGTACATGCAACGTGTATGTCTGAGGATGTGAGAGAGAGAGAGGGGTGCGTATGTCTGGGAATGGAATGTGTGCAGTATGTGGGAGATGGAGTGTGAAATGTGAGCGAGTGTGCTTGTCAAATTTGAGGAGATGTGGATGTATCCATTCCCCAGAGTGATTCAGTTGTCTGTACAAGGAGTGTTAGGACTATCAGCAAAGTGAGACAGACAGAATACTATTCCTTTAACACAACCAGATGAACGGTGACATGTAAGCACACAGTTAAACATAATGAATAGATTTGCTTATTAAACAGTTATAGGCAATTAAAAAGATTTCAACAGCGATTTTGCAGTTTATACTTAAAACTACACTGCAGCCAGATTCAACACAATGCACGGGAAGATCCCACAACAAGACTTGAAGCCAGATCCTCCCCCCCCCCCCCTTGGCTCGCAGCCTCGTGTCTATAAGAACCCTGAACGGTCCCTTCTCTCTCTCACACACACACACACACACAGACAGAGACCCACACACAGACCCAGGACACCAACAGACACACAGACCCAGGACACAGACCCACACGCAGACAGACCCACACGCAGACAGACACACAGACCCACACACAGACAGACCCACACACAGACAGACCCACACACAGACAGACCCACACACAGACAGACCCACACACAGACAGACCCACACACAGACAGACCCACACACAGACAGACCCACACACAGACAGACCCACACACAGACAGACCCACACACAGACAGACCCACACACAGACAGACCCACACACAGACAGACCCACACACAGACAGACCCACACACAGAGACAGCTGAAAGTGGTATTCCTGCACTGACCTCGGATAACGTGCTGCCTCTGTTTGAAGTAAGTTTGATGGGAGCTGTAATCCGAGTAGACAGTGTTCATACCGATGCTCCTGCTCTCCAGCCAGTGTACCGCAGCCATGCCCTGGGCACACACCAGCAGCGAGCGGATGGCTACCGCCGCCCTCAGGTCAAGGATCACCCGGCCCGACATCAACTGGCCCCGGGTATAGACCGAGTCCTCCACCCGGTCCGGGAGCAGCAGGAAGCCGCGGATCTTACCGACCTTCATCATGAGGGACCCTACACAGTCCGAGCCTACCACCGGCGGCAGGGTCTCACTCAAAACACTCACTGTTTCAACTCTATGGCTGTGGGATCTTCCTGTGCGCTAGGTTCCAAAGGTTAGGGCTGGGTCCAGACGGTCAAAGTAATTCACTGGGTATTTCTGAAATCTGGAAATGTGAGTGTGTGTATCTGTCTGTCTCTGTTAGGGGGCTGTGTTCTGAAAGTAACTTTTTCCTCTCTCTGTCTCTAGGAGCCTCCTGCACACAGATCAGTAACTGAACCGACTGATTCCAAAGCCACTGCTACCACTCCCTAATACTCAGGAAGGAGGCGGTATCTCTGCTTCCTCCAATTGGCAAAAGCTTTCGCGAAAATTTAAAAAAAACTCCGTCACCTCCCTTCCTCTCTTAAAGCTACAGTCCTCCTCTTCAGTGGACAGCCGCTGTACAGGAATCTTGGAGACATAACAGCATGGAAACAGTGGGTAAAAGCAAATGACTGCGGATGCTGGAATCTGAAACCAAAAGAGAAAATGCTGGAAAATCTCAGCAGGTCTGGCAGCCTCTGTAAGGAGAGAAAAGAGCTGACGTTTCGAGTCTAACTGACCCTTTGTCAAAGCTCCTTCTCTCCAGCTTTGACAAAGGGTCAGTTAGACTCGAAACGTCAGCTCTTTTCTCTCCTTACAGAGGCTGCCAGACCTGCTGAGATTTTCCAGCATTTTCTCTTTCAGATTAGAAACAGTCTTCAGTTCAACCAGTCCATGCCGGACATGATTTATAAAGTTAAAAATTACACAATACCAGGTTACAGTCCAACAGGTTTATTTGAAATTACAAGCTTTCAGAGCGCAACTCCTTCATCATATAGCTAGATTTTTAAATTTGTCCACTCCAGTTCAACACCAACACCCCCACATCTTGATTTATAGAGTCATAGAGCGGTTCAGCTTGGAGGCAGACCCTTCGGTCCAACTCGTCCAGATATCTTAAATTCATCTAGAATTTGAATAGACAAACAGATTGATACATGATGTGGAGGAGCTGCTATTGAACTGGGGTGAATAAAGTTAAAAATCCCACACCAACAGGTTATGTCCAACAGGTTTAATTCAAATCACAGGTTTTCAGAGCACTGCTCCTTCATCAGGTGAAAGGGCATCACCCTGAAAGTTTGTGATTAGAAATAAACCTGTTGGACTAAATCCTGGAGTCATGTGACTTCTAACTTTGTCCACCCCAGACCATCACCAGCTCCTCCACATCATAACGATGAAGATGTTTAGGCTTTAAATTTATTGAACGTGAAGTTGAGTCCTGAAGACTGCAGGGTCCCTGAAACACCAACTCCTCCACATCATGTATCAATCTATTATCTATTCAAATTCTAGATTAATATATCTGGATGGCTTGGACTGAAGGATATGCCTCCAAGCTGTTTTGCTCTATGACTTGTGCTGAACTTTGCCAGAGCATTGTAGCAGGCTGGAAACAGAGACGTCGGGCCAGGGAACATGGTAGTGTGTTGCAATGGCAGGTGATTCTGCTCTTTATGTGCTGCGGAGGGGTGACTAAGCAGACAGAGTAGTCAGAGAGGTGAGGGGACAAAGGTCCAGAGATTGGGAGAGTGATTACAAATGATAATCCCATCAGCGAGGGGTAAGGGACAAAAGCTGACATGGGTTTCAGTTGTCAGAGTTCAGAGATGCAATGTTAATACAGTCAGAAACACAGAACAAAAGGGTTTCTTGGTGTCCTTTCACATGTTCATTCGGAGCAGAATAGTCCATTCACCCCTCGAGACCACTACACTTACAACAGTTATTGCCTTGGCTATGATCACCTGCCTGCCTGCACCGTATCCAATAGAAGAATGAGGGGAGATCAAACTGAGGTGTTCAAGATGATAAAAGGTGTGGATAAAGTAGACATGGAGCAGGTGCTTCCTCTTGTGGGGCATTCTGGGAAGCGAGGTCAGAGTCATAGGATAAGGCGGAGCAAGTTTAAAACAGAGTTGGGGAGAAACTACTTCTCCCAAAGGGGTGTGAATCTGTGGAATTCACTGCCCCAAAGTGCGGGGGATGCTGGGACAGTGAAAACGTTTAAGGAGGAATTAGACAGATGTCTAATTGGTAATGGGTTGAAGGCATATGGGGAGAAGGCAGGAAAATTGGGGTGAGGAGCATACCAGACACGATCGAATGGCAGCACAGACTCGATAGGTTGAATGGCCTAATTCTGCTCCTATATCTTATGAACTTTGAACTTTCATTCCCTGTTAGTTGATAATTTATCTACCTCTGCCTTATAAATATGCAATGCCCCTATCCTCACCGGGACGGCACGGTGGCTCAATGGTTACCAATACTGCCTCACAGCACCAGGGACCTGGGTTCGATTCCCGCCTTGGGTGACTGTCTGTGTGGAGTTCACACATTCTCCCCGTGTCTGCATGAGTTTCCTTCCACAATCCAAAGAAATAGGAAGGGTTTAGAGGGATATGGGCCAAGTACTGTCAAATGGGACTAGATTAGGTTATAATATCTGGTCGGCATGGACAAGTTGGACTGAAGAGTCTGTTTCCATGCTGTACATCTCTATGACTATGTGCAGGCCAGGTGAATTGGCCATGCTAAGACTGCCAAGTCATGGGTAAATGTAGGGTAGGGGAATGGGTCTGAGTGGGTTACTCTTCGGAGGGTCAGTGTGGATTTGTTTGGCCGAAGGGCCTGTTTTCATACTGTAGGGAATCTAATCTAATCACCACTCTCTGGGGAAGGGGGTTCCATAGATGCACCACTCTCAGAGAGCAAAAGGCTTTTTTCAGCCACTCAAACGAGCAGAATAGAGTAGTAAGGTCAGAAACCATATGGCATAATGTTCTGCTAGCAAGGACTGCATCAGATATCTGTGCTGTGTTTGCAAACAAATCTCTTCTTGTTTGTTCATTAAGAGATGGAGGGAGGTGGTCGTAGCCCTGGGCACTGACAATCTTGTTGAACATCGGAGAAAACTGCTGGGTTTCTCTGTATCAGCCCAGGGAGATCACCAAAAGACAAAGATCAGAACACTTTCATGACATCAGATTGTGCACCTTTGCAAATGCAACTACTATGACAGTGTAGGAACTGCAGCAGCTAATTTGCAGTATGTAACCTCCCACAAACAGCCACATGGTAATGACTAGTAAAGCTGTTTTAGTAATATTGGCTGAGAGATAAATATTGGCCTCGGAGCATTGCGGTAAATCCCCCTTCTCCTCTTTAAAATAGCAGTAAAGATTTTTCTATATCTACCTGTCAGGACAGATGGATTTGTGGCCTCATGTAAGTAAGGGCACCTCTGGCAGTACAGCACTCCCTCGGGTTATTTGTGGAATGTCTACAAGATGGCTTTATGGAGCAGCGTGTGGTGGAAACCACTAGGGAACAGGCCATACTGGATATATTGTTGTGCAATGAGGCAGACTTGATAAGGGGGCTTAAGGTGAAGGAACCCTTAGGAGGCAGTGATCATAGTATGATTAAATTCACTCTGCAATTTGAGAGGGAGAAGGCAGAATCAGAGGTAACAGTTTTACAGCTGAATAAAGGCAGCCACAGAAGCATGAGGAAGGAACTGGATAGAATTGACTGGGAGAGGAGCCTAGCAGGAAAGACAATGGAACAGCAATGGCAGGAGTTTCTGGGAGTAATTCAGGAGATACAACGGAGATGCATCCCAAGGAAAGAGAAGCCTGGTACAGGGAGGATGAGGCAACCGTGGAGCACTGTCAAGGACAGTGGGAAACCAGAGGATTGGGAAGCTTACAAAGACCAACAGAGGGCAACAAGGAAAGGAATATGGAGGGAGAAGATTAAAAATGAGGGTAAGCTCGCCAGTCATATCCAGGAAGACTGTCAGAGTTTCTTTAGATATATATAAAGGACAAAAAAAGAGACAAAAGTGGACATTGGGCTGCTGGAGAATAACGCTGGAGAGATAGTACTGGGGAACAAGGAAATGGCTGACAAACTGAATAATCACTTTGTGTCAGTCTTAATGGTGGAAGACACGAATAATATCCCAAAACTTCAAGAGAGTGAGGGGACAGAACTGAGTATGGTGGCCATCACCAGGAGAAGGTGCTAGAAACTTTGAACGGCCTGAAGGTGAATAAATCACCTGGACCAGATGGACTACACCTCAGAGTTCTAAGGGAGGTAGCTGAAGGGATAGCAGAGGTGTTAGTGGTGATCTTTCAGGAATCGCTAGAATAGGGGAGGGTTCCAGAGGACTGCAAAATCACTAATGTGACATCTCTGTTTAAAAAGGGAGTAAGGCAAAAGATGGAAAATTGCAGACTGATTAGCCTAACTTCAGTCGTGAGTAAGACCCTGGAATCCATTGTGAAGGATGATATTCCTGAATACTTGGGTAAAGTCAGCATGGTTTCATCAAGGGGAGGTCATGCCTGATAAATCTGCTAGAGTTCTTTGAAGAAGTAACAAACAGTTTAGAGCAAGGAGAGCCAATGGATGTTATCTACCTGGACTTCAAGTAGGCCTTTGATAAGGTACCACACAGGAGGCTACTGAGTAAGGTAAGGGCCCATGGTGTCAGAGGCAAGGTGCTAGCATGGATGGAAGCTTGGCTGTCTGGCAGAAAGCAGACAGTGGGTATAAAAACGTCCTTCTCAGGATGGCAGCTGATAACAAGTGGTGATCCTCAAGGCTGTTGGGAAAACAATTTTTCACTTCGTACATTAACGATCTGGATGAAGGAACTGAGGGCATTCTGGCTATTGTTTGCAGATGGTACAAAGATAGGTAGAAGGACAGTTAACATTGAGGAGGTGGGGAGACTGCAGCAGAATTTGGATAGGTTAGGAGAGTGGGCAAAATTATGGCATATGGAGTACAATGTCGGAAAAATGTAAGGTCATGCACTTTGGTAGGAAGAATAGAGGCATGGTCTATTTTCTAAATGGGGAGAAAATTTCTGAAGTCTGAAGTGCAAAGAGGTTCGGGAGTTTTTAGATTAGATTAGATTAGATTAGATTAGATTAGATTACTTACAGTGTGGAAACAGGCCCTTCGGCCCAACAAGTCCACACCGCCCCGCCGAAGCGCAACCCACCCATACCCCTACATTTACCCCTTACCTAACACTACGGGCAATTTAGCATGGCCAATTCACCTGACCTGCACATTTTTGGACTTGTGGGAGGAAACCGGAGCACCTGGAGTTCTAGTCCAGGATTCTCTCAAGGAAAACTTACAGGTTGATTAGATTCCCTATAGTGTGGAAACAGGCCCTTCGGCCCAACAAGTCCACACCGACCCTCCGACGAGCAACCCACCCAGATCCATTCCCCTACATTTACCCCTTCACCTAACACTACAGGCAATTTAGCATGGCCAATTTACCTAATCTGCACATTTTTGGACTGTGGGAGGAAACCGGAGCACCCGGAGGAAACTCACACAGACACAGGGAGAATGTGCAAACTCCACACAGACAGTTGCCTGAGGCGGGAATTGAACCCAGTTCTCTGGCACTGTGAGGTAGTAGTGCTAACCACTGTGCCACCATCCCACCCAGGTTGAGTTAATAGTTAGGAAGGAAATGTGTTGCTGGAAAAGCGC
Source organism: Chiloscyllium plagiosum (assembly GCF_004010195.1). NCBI lineage: Eukaryota > Metazoa > Chordata > Chondrichthyes > Orectolobiformes > Hemiscylliidae > Chiloscyllium > Chiloscyllium plagiosum. The sequence continues at coordinate 40,992,760 of NC_057740.1, forward strand.
AGCAGGTCAGGCAGCATCTAGGGAACAGGAGAATCGACGTTTCGGGCATTAGCCCTTCTTCAGGAAGGGCTAATGCCCGAAACGTCGATTCTCCTGTTCCCTAGATGCTGCCTGACCTGCTGCGCTTTTCCAGCAACACATTTCCATCTCTGATCTCCAGCATCTGCAGACCTCACTTTCTCCTCAATAGTTAGGAAGGCAAATACAATGATGGCATTTATTTTGAGAGAACTTGAATCTAAAAGCAGGCTGAGGTTTTATGAGGCTCTGGTCAGACCACATTTGGAGTATTTTGTGCAGTTTTGGGGCCCATATATCAGGAAGGATGTACTGGCCCTGGAGCATGTTCATAGGAGGCTCATGAGAATGGTCCCAGGAATGAAAAGCTTAACATATGAGAACCAATTAAGGACTCTAGGTTTATACTTGATGGAATTTAGAAGGATTGGTGAGGGTGGGGGGAATATAACTGAAACATACAGAATACTGAATGGTCTGGACAGAGTAGATATTGGGAAGATATTTCCAATGGTCAGAGAGACTAGGACCCGAGAGCACAGCCTCAGAGTAAAGGGAAGACCTTTTAGAACGGAGATAAGGAGAAACCTCTTCAGCCAGAGAGTGGGAAATCTGTGGAATTCACTGCCACAGAAGGCTGTGGAGGCCAGGTCATTGAGTATATTTAAGATGGAAATAGATAGGTTATTGAGTATCAAGGGATCAAGACTTATAAGGAGAAAGCGGGAGAATGGGGTTGAGAAACCTATCAGCCGTGATTGAATGGCGTAACAAACCCGATGGGCTGAATGGCTTAATTTCTGCTCCTGTGTCTTATAGTCTTATGGATTCCATCAGGAGTGTCGTTCTGGAATATGGATTAAAATCTCTACATTGGGACTTGGCTCCATAACTCTCTGAATCAGAGAGCCACCCACTGCACCTCTGTGCAGATCAATCACATTGAACCAGCTGATTTGTAGGAGAGCAGCAAGCTAAGATGGAGGGCAAGTACAATTTAGATTTTTTTAAAAGGCCAAAACAGTAAAGAATTTAATCCAAATTTGTTTTTCTTCCATGCTCTCATCTCTCCTGGTTTGCTTTCAGAGAATCCTTACAGTATGGGAAAAAGCCATTATGGCCACACCAACCCTTTGAAGAGCATCCCATGCTATTCCTGTCACCCTGCATTTACCATGGTCAATCCAACTAACCTGCACATCTTTGGGAGGAAACCCATATAGGCACAGGGAGAATGTGTAAATTCATACCAAAGATGGAATCAAACCCAGGACCCTGGTGCTGTGAGGTAGCAGTGCTAACCACTGAGCCACCATGCTCAACTCAAGGAGCCACTTGAGTAATTCATGTTGAAGATGTAGTTGCTCTCTAGCTCTCCAGAGCTGAAACTAAGTAAGATATTGGACTGTGAAGTGCACAATGGTAGCTACATCTGATGCCATCATTGGCTGACATTGAAACCAATTCATTTGGCAGAACAAGGTGACTGGGTTACATTGAGGTGATTGATTACATTGAAGATTAGATGCTGAGCCCTGGGCCATTTATTCATAGCTCTGCCCAAACCTTAACACAGATAAGAATTGAATGGCCAAAATGGAATGGACAGATATGTCGAACCCTCTTGGAGCTATGCACTCGTTCGTTCCTGCCCATCTTTAATGTGAATCACTTGCACTGTTGGTGTCTATGCCTTCAGCTGGCTGGGTTCTAAACTCTGGAGTCCCCTCTCGAACCTCCCATTCGAATAAACAAATTACAAAAGGAGATGGTCACTCAGTTCCTTGTGCCTGTTCTGCCATTCAATAAGATTGTAACTGATCTGATTGCTCCACATTCCCAATAACGTTTCATGTCTTTGCATATCTCCACTTCCCTCATCTCCCTTTGAGACTTTTCTAAAACCTATCACTGTCCTATCAGAATAGGTAGCTCGTTGTTCAATTTCAATCGGTTCAGAAATTGCTGAAAAATCTCAGCAGGTTCGACAGCGTCTGTGGAAAGAAAGCAAAGTGGCCCTTATTCAGATCCTTATGAACTTTTCCAGCCGTTTCTGATTTCGAGCATCCACAGTTGTTTGGGTTGTTTTGGTTTAGCATTCTCCGACCTATGTTCAGTTCTGTAGTCAAAAATCTAATATTCCAACTCTGACAGAGACACAGCCTCTTGAAGTAAGAGCCTCTATGCAGACCATATCTGTTGAGGTCATTGCATCCATGAGTATTGCAGGTGATGTTTCATCTCCAACATATGAAGATTCTCATAATGGTGTAATTCAAACAAGGAGATGAGGGTCTTTTAACGCCTCCCTTGTAGGTGAATGTAGGCTTTACTGATTTCTCTTGAGTAAAATATTAATTCTAGCTCAGCCTGGTTTTTGATCCACTTTGGACTTTAGAATCTTGACCAACCTTTGTGGGTCAGATGATGCCTATGTCCATTTAAAGCCAATATTTTTGTCGCTTCTTAAAACCACATAAGTCCACAAAAGTCCCGGATATTAAACTGGCTGATGAGATTCAAAGATCCATAGTCTGTATCTTACATCTGTCTAAAGTGGAAGAGAAACAGTTGATACTCACTACCCAGCCTTGAGACATTCAGTAGATTTGAATGGGCACTTAGAGTCAGAGGCATAGAGTCATACAGCATGGAAATACACCTTTCCTGATGACCAGATTACCTGAACTGAAGTAGTCCCATTTGCCTGCGTTTGGCCCATATTCCTCAAAACCTTTCCCATCCATTACCTGTCCAAATGTCTTTTAAATGTTGTAATTCTACATGTCTCTACCACTTCCTCTGACAACTCATTCCATATATGTGAAATAGTTGCCCTCAGGTCCCTTTTAAATCTTTGCCTTCACACCTCAAACCTACGCCCTCTAGTTTTAGACTCCCCAACCATGGGGAAAAGATCCTGGCTAATTACCTGGTCTATATACCTCATTATTTTATAAATGTTTATATGGTCACCCCTCAGCCTCCTACACTCCAGGGAATGAAGTCCCAGCCTATCTACCCTCTCCTTATCACTCAAACCTTCCAGTCTTAGTAACATCCATGTAAATGGTTTCTTGCACTCTTTCCAGTTTAATAACATCCTTCCTATAGCGGGGTGACCAGAATTGTATGCAGTACCCTCGATGTGTACAACCCCATCTCTCTGTGGTTAATATGGTCATATTCCTCACCAGATATGTTGAGCTGGCTGGAACCAGCACAGGATTAAAAATCTGTTTGACCTCTGGATGGGCAAATGAAGGATGGAGATCAAGGAAACCCTGAAGGTGGACATCAATGCAGCCATTATCCACCCTCCATCCAGCTTTGAGGGTATTTGGTGTATGTGAGGCAGAATGTATCAGACCAGTGGTAAAACCAGACACACCTGGTTGTCAACGGCTTTGCACCCTATTGCCAAAAGTGAAAACAGGAAAAGCCAACTCACGACAAGACGAGCAAGCAGTGCCACCAGTGGGGGGAGCTTGGTCACTTGTATGAAGCCTCAGTACTCCAGATGCACAAGTGACCAAAGTCAGGGCTGCATCAAAGGGAGTTCACACCCCACCAACCAATGAGGCTATTGTGGCCATTGACAATGGGAGAGAGGGCAAGGCTTGGGAGTAAAGGGGAAGGATCGAAATTGATGATCACCTCAGCCTCCCCTGGTGTAATAGGGAGCTGATATCACGGGACTGTTAATCCAGAGACCCAGGTAAAGTTCTGGGGACCCAGATTCAAATCCTGCCACATCAGATGGTGGAATTTAAATTCAAGGAAATTCAGAATTAAAAGTCTCATGATGACCATGAATCCATTGTCAGGAAAAACCCCATCCCATTCACGAATGTCCTTTAAGGAAGGCAACTGACCTGGTCTGGTCAATATGTGACTCCAGACCCACAGCAATGCGGTTGACTCTTAACTACCCTCTGCCCAACTGGGGATAGGCAATAAATGCTGGCCTAGACAGTGAGACCCACATCACGTGAATGAATTTTAAAAAACTTTGTGGTTTGATGATTGTTTTGTCTGATTACTGTGAAGACCCTCAGAATGTTTTGATGCATTGAAGGTGCTATAGCAATACAATGAGGTTTTGTTGCTGATGTCCATGCAATAGTACGTGTTGATATCACAGTAGCAGTGTGGTACGTGATGGGAGTTGTTAGCGCGTGTGTGTTTATCTACGTTGTGTAATTTTGGTGCGTGCATTTCCTCAGCTCTGAGCTGAGGCTGTATGAGGGCGATAAGGGCAATCCGTAACTATGTGACGCAAGGCTGTTTAATTGATGTTGCGGATTAGTGCTGGCCTGTGGGAACACAAGAGTCTGCAACCCCTCAATCTACATTCTGCATTCGCTATGTACTGTACACCACAGTGACCAATACCCACACCCTTCTGTTCGCCATGCAATAGCATACACAAACTAGATTAGATTACTTACAGTGTGGAAACAGGCCCTTCGGCCCAACAAGTCCACACCGACCTGCCGAAGCGCAACCCACCCATACCGCTACATTTACCCCTTACCTAACACTACGGACAATTTAGCATGGCCAATTCACCTGACCTGCACATCTTTGGACTGTGGGAGGAAACCGGAGCACCCGGAGGAAACCCACGCAGACACGGGGAGAACGTGCAAACTCCACACAGTCAGTCGCCTGAGGCGGGAATTGAACCCGGGTCTCTGGCGCTGTGAGGCAGCAGTGCTAACCACTGTGCCACCGTGCCACCCACAACTATATAAAATATACATTGTACCTTACCCACACTCTGTTATATCACACACTGTACTTAGTTAAGGAAATTAAAACACATGGTGATAGGTGGGAATGGACTAAAGGACAGCTAAAAGAAAGAAAACAGATGGTAGGGAATAAGTGGGTCATTTCTGAAACAGAATCGGAAATTTCTGGAGAAACCCAGCAGGTCTAGCAGCGTCTGTGAAGTGAAAGCAGAGTTAAAGTTTTGGGTCCAGCGACCCTTCTTCAGAATTGTTGGTACCTGGGGAAAGGTCGTGTATATGCTGAAGCCAGATGTGGGGGGTAAAAGAATAAATGATAGAAGGAGACGGAGCCCAGAGACAGAGAGAGAGAGAGAGAAAAAACAGCAGTAGGACAGACAAAGGGATGGATAATGGTGAGCCAGGGAGAAAGAGAAACTGGTAATGAGACCATTACTGGGTGAAGGTGGGCTGGCTGTGCTGAAAGGAGCCAATGTGATGACAGGGTCTGGGATGTAAGGGGTAGGGGGGTTGGAGGGGGGCAGGTAAAGGAATAGAAGGAGGTGCTCAGGCCCTAAAATTGTTGAATTTAATGTGAGTCCTGAAAGCTACAGGGTCTTCGAGTGGTCATTCCCGGAATGATATGTATGTAATCAATGATTTGGAGGTGGGGACTGTTATAAACCCCCTCAAAATATATGAAGAAGGTAGTCTTGACCATAATTTTTTTCTTATTTTAGAGAGAAGTGTAAGGTATTGCGTTCCAGATGCAATTCAATTGCATAATTCACAGAATAATAGATTATTTTACTACTAACCAATAACTCTTCCAGTGAAAAATTTATTTAACACCCAATTTCCCTCCACCATTAATTGTGCTCTAAATACTAAACTTTATTACTAAAATTAAACTTAAAATATTAAAAATATTAAAACAACTAACTAAACTTATTAAAATATACCTAAAACTAAGTTAAAACTTTTAACTAAAATTAGAGAGCCGACAGGAAGTACATCATGAGTCAATAATATAGTAACATCCCATAAACAAATCCTTGGGAAAAGGCAGGCTCAGAAAACAGATAGTCTCACAAGCAATTCTCACAGCAGGAAGAAAACCCCAGTTTTTAGCTGTAACCGAGAGAGAGAAAACAGCTTCCACGTTTTCAAGGCCCTAGCAGCAATTGCTACTGAGAAACTAAAAATCAAAAAAAAAACCCTGGTTCTGTGGGAGCTTGACTCCACCCATTCAGGCTGCTTCTATTGTTCCAACCTAAATAAAAGCCCCCAAGGCCTCTCAAGCTGTTTACTTTGCAGGCTTTCATAAACAGCTCATCATCTCTATCTTAAAACCTTTCTTTAAAAACAAAGCACAAAATACACCTTGTAAAACCATAGTATTGTCACAGGACTAAATGTGATATCTCCAAATTTGGAAATGATACAAGGCTAAATTGGAATGTGCATTGTGACAAAGGTATAAAGTGGCTTCAAATAATTTGGACAGGCTGAAGGCATTCGACAAGGTTCCCCATGGGAGACTGATTAGCAAGGTTAGATCTCATGGAATACAGGGTGAACTAGACATTTGGATACAGAACTGGCTCAAAGGTAGAAGACAGAGTGTGGTGGTGGAGGGTTTTTTTCAGACTGGAGGCCTGTGACCAGTGGAGTGCCACAAGGATCTGTGTTGGGTCCACTACGTTTCATCATTTATATAAATGATTTGGATTTGAGCATAAGAGGTATAGTTAGTAATTTTGCAGATGACACCAAAATTGGAGGTGTAGTGGACAGCAAAGAGGGTTACCTCGATTACAACAGGATCTTGATCAGATGGGCCAATGGGCTGAGAAGTGGCAGATGGGATTTCACTTAGATAAATGTGAAATGCTACATTTTAGGAAAGCAAATCTTAGCAGGACATAATGGTAAGGTCCTGGGGAATGTTTCTGAACAAAGAGACCTTGGAATGCAGGTTCATAGCTCCTTGAAAGTGAAGTCGCAGGTAGATAGGATAGTGAAGAAGGGGTTTGGTATGTTTTCCTTTATTGGTCAGAGTATTGAGTACAGGAGTTGGGAGGTCATGTTGCAGCTGTACAGGACATTGGTTAGACCACTGTTGGAATATTGTGTGCAATTCTGGTCTCCTTCCTATCGGAAAGATGTTGTGAAACTTGAAAGGGTTCAGAAAAGATTTACAAGGATGTTGCCAGGGTTGGAGGTTTTGAGTTACAGGGAGAGGTTGAATAGACTGGGGCTGTTTTCCCTGGAGCATCAGAAGCTGAGAGGTGACCTTATAGAGGTTTATAAAATTATGAGGGGCATGGATAGGAAGAATAGACAAAGTCTTTTCCCTGGGATCGGGAAGTCCAGAACTAAAGGGCATAGGTTTAGGGTGAGAGGGGAAAAATATAAAAGAGATCTAGGGAGCAACTTTTTCACGCAGAGGGTGGTACGTGTATGGAATGAGCTGCCAAAGGAAATGGTGGAGGCTGGTACAATTGCAACATTTAAAAAGCATCTGAATGGGTATATGAATAGGAAGGGTTTGGAGGGATATGGGCTGGGTGCTGGCACGTGGAACTAGATTGGGTTGGGATATCTGGTCGGCATGGACAGGTTGGACCAAAGGGTCTGTTTC
>NC_057740.1:41000654-41000778 GCF_004010195.1 Chiloscyllium plagiosum
AGCAGGCTAAGATAAAAGATAGGGAGGAGGGACTTGGAGGAGGGGCGTCGGAAATGTGATAGGTGGAAAAAGGTCAAGGTAAGGGTGATAGGTCAGACTGGGGTGGGGGCGGAGAGGTCGGGAA
>NC_057740.1:41001136-41016170 GCF_004010195.1 Chiloscyllium plagiosum
TTCGATGGATTTGGCTGAGACAAGGTGGGGGGAGGGGAAATGAGGAAACTGGTGAAATCTGAGTTCATCCCTTGTGGTTGGAGGGTTCCTAGCCGTAAGATGAGGCGTTCTTCCTCCAACCGTCGATTTGCTGTGGTCTGACGGTGGAGGAGTCCAAAGACCTGCATATTCTTGGTGGAGTGGGAGGGGGAGTTGAAGTGTTGAGCCACAGGGTGGTTGGGTTGGTTGGTCCGGGTGTCCCAGAGGTGTTCTGTGAAACGCTCCGCAAGTAGGGGGGCTGTCTCCCCAATATAGAGGAGGCCACATCGGGTACAGAGGATGCAATAGATGATATGTGTGGAGGTACAGGTGAATCTGTGGCGGATATGGAAGTTTCCTTTGGGGGCCTTGGAGGGAGGTGAGAGGGGAGGTGTGGGCGCAAGTCTTGCACCTCCTGTGGTTGCAGGGGAAGGTGCCGGGAGTGGAGGTTGGGTTGGTGGGGGGTGTGGATCTGACGAGGGAGTCACGGAGGGAGTGGTCTTTACGGAATGCTGATAGGGGAAACCACACTGTACTGTACCCACAAAGTACTGTACCCACACTGTACTGTACCCATGCTGTACTGTACCCACAAAGTACTGTACCCACGCTGTACTGTACACATGCTGTACTGTACCCACTCTGTATTGTACCCACACTGTACTGTACCCACGCTGTACTGTATCCATGCTATACTGTACCCACACTGTATTGTACCCATGCTGTACTGTACCCACACTGTACTGTACCCACGCTGTACTGTACACACGCTCTAGTGTACCCACACTGTATTGTAACCACACTGTATTGTACCCATGCTGTACTGTACCCACTCTGTACTGTACCCACACTGTACTGTACCCACTCTGTACTGTACCCACAGTGTATTGTAACCACACTGTACTGTACCCACACTGTACTGTACCCACACTGTATTGTACCCATGCTGTACAGACTCTATTCTGTATTAAATGCACACGGTCGTTGTGGCTTCTCAGCCAAATATCACTGTCAATGTGACACAGTCTGCTTGCTTCCCTGTATGTTAACCCCTATAACAAACACCTTAAAGACTGGGTTGTTGGTAAGACAGATCATTTGACCTTAATTAACAACACTATTTATACCGTCATAAAATCTCAGACCGACATACAGTCCGGGTTCGATACATTCTGATGTTAGCATTACATTGTCTGACTGTAGTGTTACGACATGGGGTAAACCCTCCTGCTTAATCTAAACCAGCAACACAGAAAGAATTTATCCCGTGCAATTATCTGTGAAAATTCGAGAGGCCAAGAACTATTTAAAAATTAACAACTTTATTTCTTAAAGTATAATAGAGAATAATTAACTAACAACTATTTACAACTCCTTCCTCTAACCTATCTTTTACTTTCCCTTCTATAATACAAGTCAGATAAAACACCCAATTAAGATTTACTGAAAAATTCAAATTTCGAAACCAGCAGCTGTCGAATCTTCTCTTTGCAGATTTGCTCTCCAGGTCAGTGTTGATGCTTTTCTCTGTACAAACACCTTCTCTGGATAGATCCCTCTCAGACAGTTCTGACTAGCAGTCTACATCTGTTCTCTTCCCAAGAGTTCAATTTTCCCCGTCTTATACCCCCAAAGCATCAGATTGTGTCATTGGCTTTTAAGATTGTCAATAAATTCAATTCAAACTGGATTGGAGCTTGGTATTTTTTGGGGTATAATTTAAACTGATTGGCCTAATTCAAATCTGTTTTGTCATTTCCAGGCAATCATTTAATCGAGTTGTTCAACCAAATGTTACATTATATCTTTTTCAGAGCACTTGGTGCTGTGTCAGGTAGTTCTGCTAGCTTTTAACTTTCTTAAAGGTACAGTACACCCACATCTTCATAACAGTAGCACTGCAAATAGCTAGTTTAATGACTGTGAGTTGCAATGATTCCATTGCACTGTGATTACTGACAGTGAGCGAGGACCTTTAGTCTGGAACATGAAGTGTGGTTTAATCCAACTGTTTTTAAGGTACTTACATAATAACACGATATCTGGAACCCTGTGCAATAATTCAATAATCCCCTTTGTTTTTAAAGAATGGGAACTGTTTTCTGAAGGGAGCCCTTTTCATATGCAGTCATTATCTCTACAAACTAGACAATACTTCAGTAGATGTGCAACGTGACCAAGTCTAGTTCTTGTGCAGGTAACAGTACTTGGTTGTATAGCTTCACTCTGCAGTGTGTTATCATTGAAGATGGATGTGTGCCATTGCTGTAGCATCTGGCATGATACATTCAATGTGTAGAATCATAGAATCCCTACCGTGTAGAAAGAGGCCATTTGGCTATTGAGTCGACACCAACGCTCCTACAAGCATCCCATCTAAATCCAGTCCCCGACCCTAGCCCACAATTCCCATGGCCAATCTGCCTAACCTGCATGTTCCTGGACACTATGAGCAATTTAGCCTGGCCAATCCATCTAAGCTGCATATCTTTGGTCTGTTGGAGGAAACCAGAGCACCCAGAAGAAACCCACACAGACACAGGGAGGACGTGCAAACTCCACACAGACAGCTATGAGAGGGTGGAATCGAACCCAAGTTCCTGATGCTGTGAGGCAGCAGTGCTAATCACTGAGCTCCTGTGCCACAGTGTCTGAGCTGTCATCCTGATGATTTGCAGTTTGGATAGGCCACCTGCTTTGTCACACGAAAGCGTATTATTGTACAGGTGTTCATGTGACAATCTCAAACTCTTCTGCTTTGCCTCAGTGCGGTTTGAGATAACCGTCTACATGATCATTAGTTGTGCACTTGGCTCATTTAACCCAACTATCTGAGAATCTTGGCAAATGGCTCTATACTTAGTGACCATTGATTTTACAACATGAACAGTGTGTTCTGTGATATTGTGAGACTGAATGTGTTGAGGAGAAAAGCTGATGTGTTGGACTTCCGACTTTCCAAATGTGTCTTAGAAGGATGCATTCGTCTACTGCAAACTCTAATATTTGAGGAAAATCATTGATATCTTCTATTTGTTGCACCAAAGGGAATTTGGTGAAATACTCACCAGAATGTCGTTAGGTTTTTGGATTTGAAAGATCAGTCTTGCACCATGGCTCAGAAGGTACTTTGTGTGGGATGAGACCTTCTCTCCATTGTTAAGGATGATGGAGCCAACAAGTTTCACATCACAGTTGATTGATGTCCTTATTGCTACTGGGACAATAGATAGATTTCACATTCCAATCTCTTGGTTTCTTTTCTGTGTCCACACGACCAATATGCATATGTTCCAGTATGACTCAACGTCAATTTGGGGGATTATCATGTGTTTTCCTTTGAGAGTCCCAAATAGTCTCTGAATAATAAGAAGCAATGTGCTTGCTCAGAAGAGTTTGTTGAATGTCTTCAGGTCACCCATTGGTGCTGGTCTCTATCTGGCACTGATGTGCTTGTGTGTTGGCTGGTAGTTTGGAACCATCCTCAACATTGTTCTTTAGTTGAGTCTTTTTCACAGGCTGCTGTGGAACAGTATTTTCTGGATAATGTACATTTAAAAAATCTATTCATTTTGTGAAATGTGGGCATCGTTGGATGGGCCAGCATTTGTCGTCCCATCTCGAGTTGCCCATGAAAAGGTGATGGTGAGCTGCCTTCTTGAACCACGGCAGTCCACCTAATGTGGGTTGACCCACAATGCCCTGAGGGAGGGACTTCCAGGATTTTGACCCAACGACAGTGAACGAACAGCGATATATTTCCAAGTCAGGATGGTGTGTCATTTGGAGGGGAACTTGCAGGCGCTGACATTCCCATGTATCTGCTGCCCTTGTCCTTCTAGATGGAAGTGGTCGTGGGTTGTAGACCAATGTTCTGGCATTTGCTGTAAAATACTAGACAGGGTTTTGCTGTTGAGACAATCCATATCTTTGATAAGGTTTAGATGTTTTTCTACCTTGGCCAAGCCTGTGAAGTGTGCTCCAGAGTCAAGCGTTTATAGAAACTATTGTCCTCCTACAATTGCTTCAAAATTGTATTTCTTTTAAAAGAAGGTTGATGTTTTATTTGAGTTTGTTTGGAAATAGTCATCGCCCCAAGCAATAAATATAAAGAAAGGGATTTTTTTTTTAATAGATATTTTTATTGAGAATGTAACATGTTTTTACACATTTACAAAAGAAAACTAAAAAAAACCCCAAGTATAAGCATTGAGATATGGTTAAGTCTTAAATAAATAATAACCAAAATCTATCAAACAATAAAAAATACCGAGAGAGAAAAAAACAAAACTCAACTAACTACTCATCTAACCTACAACTAACCAGAGTGTATGATTAAAACTCTTACATTATTCAAGAGAAAAAAAACCCAATGGATAACACAGAAATTGAGTAGTGATATACGTGCTCGGAATGTGTTAACATCAGATTATAACAAAACCCGTATCTGTGCGAGATTGCACTCCGAAGGGGCCCCAGACCAGCCAGGTTCACCCTCTCAATTAAATAAAGGCCCTTGTTAGAATGACCGAGAGATCTGTATTTGTGTAATTCAAGAAGGGCTGCCATATTTTATGGAGTAATTCGGTTTTTCTCCTGGTGCACCATATTTCTAAGGCAGTCCGGGGGAGTATATTCCATAATTATCCTGTGCCAACTCGAAAGTCCATGAGGGCCCTCAGCCACCCAGTTTACCAAAATGTTTTTCCTTGCATAAAAACAGAGAATGGAAAATAATCTCTTTCCTGTCATAATTTCAGGTGTTCTTTATCCAATAAATGCCTCTCCTATAGGAGAGCTATATCAATCCTTTCTTTCTTGAGGTTTGATAATATTTTCTTCCTTTTGATTGGTGAATTACACCCCATGATATTCCAGGTGCACCATTTAATCGACTGATTAACCATAATCACTGGGCAAGTCCGAGACCCCCCGGGAGAAGAAACTCTATCCAAAACATCCCGAGCATAGAGCATATAAAATTCACAAAAATAAAGGCTCTTTAATACACTCAGATCAATATAATAAAAAACTATTTCTAAATAAAAAAAACGTATTTAAATGGAGATCTTCCCCCTTGTTCCCAGGGGGCATCACTTCCTTTCCAAAAGCCCATCATAACCTCTCCCAACCAGTGCCCCACCCTTGACCCAGGCACCCCACAACAGGATAAAGAAAATCCAAATATAATACTGAGCTAGAATTAACAATAAGTACCCTACCCCCCCACCAACCATACACCCACACCAGCACCTGGATATATTTGGTAATATTAATACCATATATGAACATATATGACTATAAAATTAAAGTCTCAGCAAATAATAATTAAATATAGTAATACAAAATAACAGGGGAAAACAACCCCGCTCCTAAGGACAGAGATAAAATAGGATAAGGTAACGACCTCCCTCCCACTTACATTAACTAGACCCCCTGGCCTATATATATATATATATATATAAAAAAAGGAAAGAAAATCACTAAGTAAAGAATAAATAAATATACCCCTCTTCCCATCCCGCGGAGATAATATTAAACAGTAAGGTAATGAAAGGAATAAAAAAGGGGGTAAACCGGGGTGGGGGGGGGGGGCGGGGCGGGAAAAACAACATCAATTAACTCTTACAATTTATCTAAGAGAGTCCAAAAGTTCCTTGGCCTTCTCTAGTGATCCAAAGTTATACACGGACCCTTCATGGCTGAAGCGTAGCGTAGTTGGGTAGCGCAAGGAGTACTGAATGTTTAAGTCCCTTAAATGTTTCTTCGCTTTGTCAAGCGCCTTCCTCTTTCGGACTAAAGCTGGGGAAAAGTCCTGAAATAACATAATCTTGGATCCTTTATAAATCATGGCTTGGGGATCTTTCCCAAGATTTCTGGAAGCTTCCAAGAGCATCTGCCTCTCTTTGTAGCTCTGCAGCTGGAACAGGACCGGGTGGGGGCACTGGTTCGAGCCAGGCCGGTGCACTGCAACCCGGTATGCCCATTTCACCCTTACCCGGCCTGATCCAGCCTCCAGATCTAACAGCTGTGGAAGCCACTGCTCGAGAAACGCTGTAAGCTGGCCTTCCTCTTCCCGTTCGGGAAGGCCCAGCAAACAAATATTTTTTCGACGACCTGGATTCTCGAGGTCGTCAGTGTGATTCTCTAAGGTCCGGACTTGCTGTTCAAGAGTCTGGACCAGATCCACGGCCGATTCTGCTATGGTCTCGGAGGTCGCAGCCTTTAGCTCCGCCCCTCCGACTAGGCGCTCGATTTCCTCGATGTCTCGGCCGTGCTTTTATAGCGCGGCCGAGACTGAGTCCCATCAGCTCCGGGACTCTTTGATGAAGGCGTCGAGTTTGGAGGTTATTTCCACAAGACTCACCACCGTAGGTAAGTCCCCCGAGGCGGCTGCAGATGCCTCTGCTGCAGCTGGGGAGGGTGGGGGAGGGGCTCCTGCTTGCTGAGAACTGCGGGCTCCTTTCCCCCTAATCATTTTTACAGGAGACTAGACTGTCTAAATTTAGTGTTGAAAAATGTGTTGCTGGAAAAACAGAGCAGGCCAGGCAGCATCCGAGGAGCAGGAGAATTGACGTTTCGGGCATAAGCCCTTCTTCAGGAATGAGGCTGGTGATCCAAGCGGGCTGAGATAAAAGGTAGGGGGGAGGGAATTTGGGGAGGGGCACTGTAGAAGGAGGTGAGGGTGAGGGTGATAGGCCAGTGAGGGAGTGGGGGCGGAGAGGTCGGGAAGAAGATTGCAGGTCAAGAAGGCAGTACTGAATCCGAGGGTTGGGACTGAGATAAGGTGCGGGTGTCCCAGAGGTGTTCCCTGAAACGTTCTGCAAGTAGGTGGCCTGTCTCCCCAGTGTAGAGGAGACCACATCGGGTGCAGCGGATGCAGTAAATGATGTGTGTGGATGTGCAGGTGAATTTGCGACGGATATGGAAGGATCCCTTGGGGCCTTGGAGGGAAGTAAGGGGGGAGGTGTAGGCGCAAGTTTTGCACTTCTTGCGATTGCAGGGCAGTGGGGTTCTGTCCTGGTGGCAATTGGAGGGGCGGGGCTCAAGGGCGGAGGAGCGGGAAGTGGAGGAGATGTGGTGGAGAGGGTCGTCGACCACGTTGGAGGGGAAATTGGTGTTTGAAGAAGGAGGCCATTTGAGTTGCTCGGTATTGGAATTGGTCCTCCTGGGAGCAGATGCGGCGGAGGCGGAGGAATTGGGAATATGGGATGGGGTTTTTACAGGGGGCAGGGTGGGAGGAGGTGTAATCTAGTTAGCCTTTGGGAGTCTGTCGGTTTATAGTAAATGTCTGTGTTGAGTCGGTTGCCTGAGATAGAAATGGAGAGGTCTAGGAAGGGGAGGGAGGAGTCTGAGATGGTCCAGGTAAATTTGAGGTTGGGGTGGAAAGTGTTAGTAAAGTGGATGAACTGTTCAACCTCCTCGTGGGAGCACGAGACAGCGCCGATACAGTCATCGATGTAGCGGAGGAAAAGGTGGGGAGTGGTGCCAGTGTAGCTGCGGAAGATGGACTGTTCCACATACCCTACGAGGAGGCAGGCATAGCTGGGGCCCATATGGGTGCCCATGGCTACTCCTTTGGTTTGGAGGAAGTGGGAGGATTGAAAGGAGAAGTTGTTAAGAGTGAGGACCAGTTCAGTCGGTCGAAGGAGGGTGTCAGTGGAAGGGTACTGATTGGGTCGGTGGGAGAGGAAGAAGCAGAGGGCTTGGAGGCCTTCGTGTTGGGGGGTGGAAGTGTAAATTTAGTACTGAGCCACTAATTACATTAAGTAAAAACAATTTTAAATGATTTGGTGAGTGTGGTGGAAGCAGGTGGCCCACTTTGCCCAGGTCTTGGAAGGAGCACTATAGACTCAGACTTGCTGAGTCGCCGCCATCTTGGATTCCCCCGGGATATCCTTTAAATATCTGAATTTCTGACACAATATCAATTAAGTCCTGATCCATGCTCACATGGCTTCTTTCCACCTTGACTCTGTAGCTTTAGGCTCATTGTAAGTGGCAGTATACACAAAGGGGCTGAACAGCAGGGTTTTTGAAATTATTTTGCTTCTGGCTTTTTTCTTTTTTGTCTTTTGCTTATATTTTGCTGCTTTAAAAGTTGCCACTTTAATGATTGGTGAGTCATGTGATATTCATGCCAAAAGTGATAACAGGAACTTTCACGCTGTTACCGAAAGAAACAAAATAACAGAATTGACTGATGTCTGTACATGAGTAGGACTTTAATAAGATATAGAATGTTTTTTTCTTTTATTCGGGGTTGTATTTTGTCCAAGAATCATTTTGACTATTGGCTGCTATCCTGGGCCTCTTTTGCTCAATTTTTAATAACTTCATAAGATATAGGAGCAGTATTAGGCCATTCGGCCCATCAAGTCTGCTCTGCCATTCGATTGTGGCTGATATGCTCCTCACTCCCATTTTCCTGCCTTCTCTCCATAGCTCTTCAACCCTTTACCAATTAAACATCTGTCAAAGTCCTCCTTAAATCCGTTCATTGTCCCAGCATCCAACCCTTTGGGAGAAATAGTTTCCCCAGAACTCTGTTTTAAATTTGCTTCGCCTTAACCTACGACTCTGACCTCTCGTCCCAGAATGTCCCTCAAGAGAAAGCACCTGCTCCATGTCTACTTTATCCTCACTTTTCATCACCACTCACTCTTCGAAATTCCAGAGAGTATAGGCCTACGCCATTGGCTCCCATTAAACAAAGAGAGAATTTTACAAATATTATAAATGGGACATGGGTATTACTGGCTAGGCCAACATCGATTGTCCATTCCTAATTGCCCAGGGAAAGTGGCCATGAGCTGTCTTCTTGAACTACTGCAGTCCTTGGGGTGTAGGTACACCCATAGCATTGTTAGGAAAGGAGTAAAGGGGCACCAATTTAAGACGGAGATGAGGAGTAATTTCCCTCAGAGGATTGTGAGTCGTTGGAACCCCTTGCCTCAGAGAGCTGTGGGGCAGAGACCTTGTGTAGATTTAAGGCTGAAATGGATAGATTCTTGATCAGTCGGGGAATCAAGTGTTACAGGGAAAGGGCAGGAAAGTGGGACGTGAAGACTATCAGATCAGGCATTATCCTGTTAAATAGTAGAGCAGCCTTGGGCGGGGGAGTGGGTGGCAAGGGCGGGGTGCTGCATGGCCCACTCCTATTTCTTATGGTCTTACGATCTAATAGTTTCAGGAGGCTGAATGGCCTCCTCCTGTTCCTATGTAACTCCCTGTGTTACATTGCTGCCACCTGGTGGCTATTTCTATTAATGTTGATTAAATTCTGTAGTCGCGTGAATATCATTGCATATAAGTGACCTTTCCTTTCTTTTATTCATGAGCCGTAAACACATTTCTGCATGAAAGCACTGCTAACAGAATTGTACATTGAAGGACTTGCCACACCATCACATTGTGTGAGGACAATAGATTTCCATCTTTAAACCACATGAGTGAACCGGTTGGGTTTTTATGACAACTTCCCCATGCTTTTAGCTGTTTTGCTTTTTTTAAACGGATCTCAAACTCTGTAAAATTGCCTTTGTGGGAATGGGAACTCACATTTTATGGATTGCTCGCCCACTAACCCTGCCCTGTCTGTGTTCCAGTGGGAGCAGCTCACTGCTCTTTTGGGAAAGGCGTCCAAGGTGTTCTTCTCTGACCACTGCCTCCTGCTGGCCGACTGTCACCTACAGGACGAGCAGCGGGCTGGTAAGGGAACGTGGAAGCTGAACACAAAGCTGCTGACCCTGGGAAACATTGAGGAGCCCAAGAGGGACTACGCAGGTTGGAGAACCGTGAAGCCCCTCTTTGAGTCCCCAGCGGACTGGTGGGAAACAGTAAAAGGGAACATCAAGAGGTTCTTCATCCTCAAAGGTGTTCAGGAGGTGAGGGAGAGGCGGGGAAAACTGTCCCAGCTCCAGGAAAGTAGGCAGAACCTGCTCCTGCTGCAGACGATGGGGTCGATGTCAAGGAGGACCTCAAGGAGGTGAAGGGCCAGCAAGCCTCGCTCTTTGCCTCGGAGGCCTCCAAGATAATCTTCCGGTCCAGGGTCCGCTCGGTGGGGCAGGACGAGACATGCTCACATTTCTTCTTCCAGAAGGGGCACAAAGAGAGCTCTGTGCACAGCAGCCTGAAGGAAGAAGATGGCTTGCTAACGTCATCTCAGGCTGACGTCATGAGGATCAGTAAATCCTTTTATGCCAGTCTGTATGACACGAAGCCAACCGACAGCGCGGCCTCCCAGTCGTTTCTGTCCTCTATCATGGAGGTCTTAGACGACAGAACACGGGAGAGGCTGGACCAGCCGCTATCTCTGGACGAGCTGACCAAGGTCCTCGAGTCCTTCGAAAAGAATAAAACTTCCGGAGGCAACGGCTTACCGGTCGGGCTCTATTCCGCTCTGTGGGACTTGATTGGCCAGGACCTGCTGGAGGTGTATGTCAGTATGCTTCGGGCAGGTACCATGAGTGAATCCATGAGGAAAGGCATCATCACCCTCATCTACAAGCGGAAGGGGGAGAGGGAGCAACTCAGAAACTGGAGACCAATCTCACTGTTGAATGCGGATTACAAAATTCTGTCAAAGGTAACCGCCAACCGGGTCAGGTCTGCTGTAGGGTCGGTGATTCACCCTGACCAAACCTGTGCTGTGCCGGGCAGGAGGATCGCTGAGAGTCTTGCACTCCTCAGGGATACGATCGCCTACGTGCAGGACAGAGGGGTGGACATCTGCCTGATCAGCCTGGACCAGGAGAAAGCCTTTGACAGGATATCACACAGCTATATGAGAGATGTTCTCTCCAAAATGGGCTTTGGGGAGGGAATCTGTAATTGGATCAGACTGCTCTACACCAACATTGTCAGTGCAGTCTCAATCAATGGGTGGGAATCAGATAGCTTCCCAGTCAGATCTGGAGTCAGGCAGGGCTGACCTCTCTCTCCTGCCTTGTTTGTGTGCTGCATAGAGCCATTTGCCGAGTCCATCAGGAAGGATGCGAGCCTGAGAGGGGTGACTATTCCTGGCAGCGGGGGCCTGCAGGTTAAGGCCTCCCTGTACATGGATGATGTCGCTGTTTTCTGCTCGGATCCACTGTCCATGCGCAGCCTCATGCGCATTTGTGACCAGTTCGAACGGGCCTCAGGGGCCAAGGTAAACCGAGGCAAGAGCGAGGCCATGCTCTTCGGGAACTGGGCCGACCAATCCTCGATCCCCTTCACCGTCAGGACTGACCACCTGAAGGTGCTGGGTATTTGGTTCGGGGGGGCTGGGGCGTGCGCCAAGTCTTGGGAGGAGCGTATCAGCAAAGTGAGGCAGAAACTGGGCAGATGGATGCTACGGCCGCTCTCCATCGCGGGAAAAAACCTGGTCATCAGGTGTGAGGCACTGTCAGTGTTGTTATATGTGGCACAGGTCTGGCCTAGTCCCAGAACCTCTGCTGTCATAGTCACCCGGGCCATCTTCCAGTTTCTGTGGAGATCAAAGATCTCCGAAGGGACACTATGTATAAAGATCTGGGCAATGGGGGTAAGAAAACACACCCAATGCCACCCTCACCCTGATGGCCACCTTTGTGTGTGGCTGCATCAAGCTGTGCGTGGATCCCCGGTACGCAAACACCAAGTGTCACTACGTACTGGTGTTGCGAAGGATGGGCCTGGCCTCACGGCCATGGAAGGCTCTGAGTAGTTGGACCGTTCCGTATCACCTGTCCTTCTTGAAGAAATTTATGAAGAAAAACACCTTTGACCACAAGTCCATCAGGAAGTGGTCAGCACGTAGTGTCCTTGAGACCCTTCAGGAAAAGGAGAGGGCGGATCCTATCGAGCGGTTCCCTGAGCAGACTGTCAAAGCCATTTGGCAGAATGCCTCATCGCCAGAACTTTCCAACAAGCACCAAGACATGGCTTGGCTGGTGGTGAGAAGGGCTCTGCCTGTGAGATCCTTTATGCACGCCCGGACTCTCAGCCGCACCGCACGCTGCCCTCGAAGCGGCTGTGGAGGGGACGAGACTGTCACACACCTCCTTCTGGAATGGGAGGATCCAGTTGTTGTGGTCCATGTTGGGACTAACAACATAGGCAAGGCTAGGAAGGAGGATCTGTTTGGGGATTATCAAGCACTAGGAAGGAAATTGAAGAACAGATCCTCAAGGGTCATAATCTCCGGATTACTGCCCGAGCCACGTGCTAATTAGCATAGGGATAAGAAAATTAGGGATGTAAACACGTGGCTAAGAGACTGGTGTGGGAAAGAGAGATTCCATTTCATGGGACATTGGCATCAGTTTTGGAACCAGGGGAAATCTGTACCGATGGGACAGTCTCCAACTGAACTGATCTGGAACCAGTGTTCTGGTGAAAAGAATAAACAGGGTGGTCACTAGGACTTTAAACTTGTGAGTCGGGGGCAAGGGAAATGGAAATCGACAGGGAGCATGGAGTCAAGTAGAAAGATAAGCAGGCAGGTTGGCATGTGTGCAGGGTTTAAGTTCAAGGGAGACAAGGAATGAAGCAAAAAGGAAGGATAACTTAGGACATATTACTAAAGGTGATGGAAATCATGAAGATAAGATAATTAGCATTAAGGCGCTTTACCTGAATGCTAGTAGAATTCATAACAAAGTAGATGAATTAATGGCACAAATCATCATGAGTGATTATGATGTGGTAGGCATCACAGATATGTGGTTGTGGGGTTTCAGGACTGGCAGTTAAACATCCACTTATCAAAAAGACAGGGAGGTGGGCAGAGGGGGCGGGGTGGCCTTGTTAGTTAAGAATGAAATTAAATCTATTACACTGAATGACATAGGGTCAGATGATATGGAATCTGTGTGGGTGGAGTTGAGGAACCATAAAGGCAAAAAAACCATAATGGGAATTATGTATAGACCTCCCTGCAGTGGTCAGGACCAGGGACACAAGATGTACCAGGAATTAGATAGGGCATGTCAGAAAGGCAAGGTCACTGTGATCAAGGGGGTCTTCAAAATGAAGGTGGACTGGGTGAATAATGCTGCCGGTGGATCCAAAGGAAGGGAATTCATGGAATACTTACAGGATGGCTTTTTGGAACAGCTTGGGATGGAGCTCACAAGGGATCAGGCTATTCTGGACTTAGTGCTATGTAATGAGCCAGATTTTACAAACAATCTTAAAGTAAGGGAACACTTAGATTAGATTAGATTACTTACAGTGTGGAAACAAGCCCTTCGGCCCAACAAGTGCACACCGACCTGCTGAAGCGCAACCCACCCAGACCCATTCCCCTACATTTACCCCTTCACCTAACACTAGGTCAGGGCCAATTCACCTGACCTGCGCATCTTTGGACTGTGGGAGGAAACCCACGCAGACACGGGGAGAACGTGCAAACTCCACACAGAGAGTCACCTGAGGTGGGAAGACATTGATCATAATATGGTAGAGTTCAGTCTGCAGTTTGAAAGATAGAAGGCAAAATCAGATGTAATGTTGTTACAGTTAAATAAAGGTAATTACAGGGGCATGAAAGAGGAACTGACTAAAATCGACTGGAAGCAGACCCTAGCGGGGAAGACAGTAGAGCAACAATGGCAGCAGTTTAGAAGGTTGAGGAGAGATCTAATAGAAACTTACAAGATAATGCATGGCTTAGAAAGGGTGGACATTGGGAATTTGTTTCTGTTAGGCAGGGAGACAATCTGAAGTTAGGCTTGATCCAATGGGAATGAATGGGAAGAGCTTTACACCTTTGGGATACTGTATGTTTGTATGTTATGAATGGGAGGAAATTTGTTAATCAAGGTTGTATGTTGTGGGAATAAGTGGAAAGTGGTTTAGTCTTTTGGGATTCATTGCAATAAAAAGGAATTTGTTTTGTTGGATTTTTACACAGTTGGGAATGGTATATATTCTTAGATGAATCCACAGTATGTAAATGTGAATTTTAATGCTTCTGAATTGCACTGAATTGATTTTGCAAAATGCAGCAAGGTCCTGAATAAATGATTGACTTTAATTCATTGCACAGATTCAAACATGTGGTTGTGTTCCACTTACTGAAAGTAATATATCCAATGGGAACTTGGCTTTATGCTAAATTATATCCAGTAATATTTCAAGGATCATTAGATCCTGCTCAATCTTACAGAAGAAAACTAAACAAACTGGCTAACCAACTGTTTAATTCCTGGTCTCAGAAATTGACTGAGTCCCTGGACAGACCAGTTTGTTTTTTTGTAAAATTTGTTATTGCTTTGGAATGTGAGGTGGTTTTGCACATCCTTGTTTGCAAATTCTTCCATGGCCTCACCCTCGCCTTGTCTGTGCAATTACCTTCTGCCCGACAACTCGCGGAAATTTCTGTGTTCTTCTGATTTTTATTGGTGGCACGGTGGCTCAGTGGTTAGCACTGCTGCCTCACAGCACCAGAGACCCAGATTCGATTCCCACCTTGAGGGGCCTTTGTGTGGAGCCACAGAAAATGGGGGAGATACTAAATGAATATTTTACAACAGTATTTACTGTGGAAAAGGATATGGAAGATATAGACTGTAGGGAAATAGATAATGACATCTTGCAAAGTGTCTAGATTACAGAGGAGGAAGTGCTGGATGTCTTGAAACGGTGAAAGGTGGATTAAATCCCCAGGACCTGATCAGGTGTACCCGAGAACTCTGTGGGAAGCTAGAGAAGTGATTGCTGGGTGTCTTGCTGAGATATTTGTATCATTGATAGTCACAGGTGAGGTACCGGAAGACTGGAGGTTGGCAAATGTGTTGCCACTGTTTAAGAAGGGCGGTAAAGACAAGCCAGGGAACTATAGACCGGTGAGCCTGACCTCAGTGGTGGGCAAGTTGTTGGAGGGAATCCTGAGGGACAGGATGTACATTTATTTGATTCGGGATAGTCAACATGGCTTTGTGTGTGGGAAATCATGTCTCACAAACTTGATTGAGTTTTTTGAAGAAGTAACAAGGAAGATTGATGAGGGCAGAGCAGTAGATATGATCTATATGGACTTCAGTAAGGC
>NC_057740.1:41016638-41023649 GCF_004010195.1 Chiloscyllium plagiosum
CCTGGAGGGTCGGAGGCTGAGGGGTGACCTTATAGAGGTTTACAAAATTATGAGGGGCATGGATAGGATAAATAGACAAAGTCTTTTCCCTGGGATCAGGGAGTGCAGAACTAGAGGACATAGGTTTAGGGTGAGAGGGGAAAGATATAAAAGAGACCTAAGGGGCAACTTTTTCACACAGAGGGTGGTGCGTGTATGGAATGAGCTGCCGGAGGAAGTGGTGGAGGCTGGTACAATTGCAACATTTAAGAGGCATTTGGATGGGTATATGTATAGGAAGGGTTTGGAGGGATATGGGCCGGGTGTTGGCAGGTGGGACTAGATTGGGTTGGGATATCTGGTCGGCATGGACAGGTTGGACCGAAGGGTCTTTTTCCATGCTGTACATCTCTATGACTCTATGACTGTCTGTGTGGAGTTTGCACATTGTCCCTATGGCTGTGTGGATTTGCTCCAATTTCCTCCCACAATCCAAAGGTGTGCAGGTTAGGGTGAATTGGCCATGCTAAATTACCCATAGTGTTAGGTGCATTGGTCCGAGGGAAATATAGGGTAGGGGAATGGGTCTAGGTGGGTTGTTCTTCGAAGGGTCGGTGTGGACTTGTTGGGCCAATTGGTCTGTTTCCACGCTGTAAGGAATCTAACCTTATCCATTCCAGTTTTTCGACACTGTGCTGGTTGTTGTGATTTCATTCGACTGGTCTTTAAATTCCAAAGTTCTCTCCAATAACTTCTCCTTCTCCAATCCACTCCTCACATCCTGCCTTTTCGACATCCACTGGATATAATTTTAAGAGTCAAGTTTTGCTTCATAACACAATCTCTATAACACTAAATGGAATAAATAAACAGAAGTCATTGTTTTAAGAAAGGTTTTCAATCTGAGTAAATAAATAAATTGTCCTCTATGGATGTAGACGGGATGATTCCTCTTGTGGGGAAGTAACACAACGCCAGATTATAGTCCCACAGGTTTATTTGAAATCACAAGCTTTCATAACGCTGCTCCTTCGTCAGGAGAAATGATGAATTTTAAAAATAAGAGGTCACTGATTTAAGACAGAGGTCGAGAGACTTTTTTCCTTTGAAGTTTGAGGGTTTTTGGACATTATTTCCTCAAGAGGTGACAGAAGCAGAGTGTTTGAATATTTTGAAAGCAGAGTCAGATTGATGTCTGATATGGGAGGGAGGAGGGTGAAAGGTTATTGGGGTTAGGTGGGAATGTGGAGGAACTATATCATCCAAAGTCTGTATTGGGAGGACAAGCAAGCTCCAAGGCTAAATTCAAATAATTCTTTGTCTGTACAAGCTGCTGCCAAGACCACATCTGGAGCATTGTGAGCAGTCTTGGAGACATTATCAAAGAAAAGATATTATTTAATTGGATGTAGTACAGAAAAGATTCACTAGGATGACCCCTGTTGGAGTAATTGGAGTAATTTGAGCAGAGGTGAAACAGGCTGGGACTCGACTCCCTGCAGTTTAGAAGAATGAGTGGTGATCGCATGGAAACCTACAAGGTTCATAAGGGGCTTGACAGGGTCAATGCTGAGAGGATGTTTCTCCCTCATGGAAGAGTCTAGGACCAGAGGGCAGAGTTTCAGAATAAAGTGATGTCAATTTAAGTCTGAGGTGAGTTGTGAGTCTTTAGAATTCCTTGTCATACAGAGCTTGGGGGCAGAGTCCTTATGTACAAGAGCTGAGCAAGATAGATTCCTGATCAGTTTGGGAATCAAGGATTATGGGGAAAGGGCAGGAAAGTAGATGGAGGAATGTCGGATCAGCCATGATCCTATTGAATAGTGGAAGAGGCTTGAGGGGCCGAATGCACTACTCCTGTTCCTATATCTTATGGTCTTACATCCACTCTGACCTAAGCTCAGGGTATAGACCCTTATTTCCAAACTAGAAGGCAGTAGCCTATATTAGACAGGGGTGATACTGATGCAGTGAGGGAGGACCACATCCATGGAGAAGGACCTTCAAGTTCCTTCGAGTAAACATCACCAACAATCCAGGGTGATGGTACGATCAACAGCTCCACTTTCTCAGGAGGCAAAGGAAATTCAGCATGTCCATAAAAACTCTTACCAACTCCATAAGACCATCAGACATAGGAGCAGAAATCAGGCCATTCAGTCCATCGAGTCTGCTCTGCCATTCAATCACGGCTGATCAGGTTCTTAACCGCATTCTCCCACTTTCTCCCCATAACCCTTTCTCCTCATAACCCTTGATGTCAATAATCTATCTATCTCTGTCTTAAGTATACTCAATGACCTGGCCTCCACAGCCTTCTGTGGCAATGAATTCCACAGACTCCCCACTCTCTGGCTGGAGAGGTTTCTCCTTATCTTCGTTCTAAAAGAAGGTCTTCCCTTTACTCTGAGGAAACATGGAAACTCAATGGAAACATCTTCCCAACATCTACTCTGTCCAGCCCATTCAGTATTCTGGATGTAAGTTTGCTCGCTGAGCTGAAAGGTTCATTTCCAAACATTTCAATACCTTACTAGGTAACATTTTCAGTGGACTTTATGCAAAGCAATGCTGAAACTTCCTGCGTTCTATTTATATGTTTGGGTTTCTTTGGGTTGATGATGTCATTTCCTTTGGTGATGTTATTTCCTGTGGTGAAGTCACTTCCTGTTCTTTTTCTCAAGGGTTGGTAGATGACATGACCCTCTCTCACTAGTATCCTCACATACGGGTGAGGTAGGACACCACGTCGACTGGGACAATACATCCATCCTAGGACAAGCCAAACAAAGACATGCACGAGAATTCCTAGAAGCATGGCATTCCAACTGGAACTCTATCAACAAACACATCGAGTTAGACCCCTACCACCTAGTAAGGTAATGAAACATCTGGAAATGAACCTTCCAGTTCAGCGAGCAAACCTACATCCAAAACCTCAACCTGAACTACAAATCTTCTCAAAACTCGCAATTCAGTATTCCGTATGTTTCAATTAGATCCTCCCTCATCCTTCTAACCTCCATTGAGTATAAACCCAGAGTCCTCAAACGTTCCTCATATGTTAAGCTTTTTATTCCTGGGACCATTCTCGTGAACCTCCTGTGAACAGAAAGCATCCTATCCAGCTGCATCACGGCTTGGTACGACAACTTGAGAAACTACAAAGAGTTGTGAACCCAGCCCAGTCCATCACCAGCCGTCCATCTACTGACTCCACCTACCCTTCCCGTTGCCTTGGGAAAGCAGCCAATATCATCAAAGACCCCTCCCACTTCGGTTATACCCTCTTACAGCCTCTTCCGTTGGGCAGAACATACAAAAGTTTGAAAACACATACCAACAGATTCAAGAACAGCTTCTTCCCCGCTGTTATCAGACTTATGAATGGACCTCTCATATATTAGAGTTGACCTTTCTCTGCACCTCTTCTGTAGCTGGAACACTATATTCTGCATTCTGTTCCATCACCCTGATGGACATATGGAAGGTACGATTGGTCTGGTTAGCATGCAAAACAATACTTTTAACTGTATTGTGGTACAATTCAAATCAAAGCAAACCAAGACATGCAGCCATTCTGCCCCTCAGCTGTTGTGCCATGCAATGAAAATGTGGCTGATCTGTTTGTGGCCTCAGCTCCACGTTCCTGTCCACCTTCAATAAGCTTTGGCTCCGTTGATCTCTCACTCGATTACAGCGTGAGGAATGGTTGGATTTGGGGTCAGGGGGTGGAGGGGAGTGTGACACAGAGAGGGTGGGGCAAGCTGGCGTTTCCAGTGGAGTAGGTTCTCAGGGTAGGAGTGGGGCAGGAAGAGGAGGGGGCGTTTGGAAAGTTATCGGGGGAAGGTGTGTGTTACAGTGGGTATGGAGGGTTACTCAAAGTGGAGGATTGGAATGTTGCTGGCGTTTGGGAGGGGAGGGGTCATCGGTGGAGGGGAGCGCTCAATGAGTGAGATGGTTACTCAAGACAGCAGGAAGCTGTCTGGTGGGAAGGTCAAGAGGATACATTAGGAGGGCAAGTTACTGGGTCCTGGGGGCAAGAGATGTTGGGAAAGGCATTGTCATTGGAGACTGGGAACAGTGAGATATGGGGATATCTGGCTGGGGCTTACCCATGTTTGGGAAGGAGCTTGCTAGGATGAGGAAGAGGTTCTAGAGAAGGGACGTGACTGAGAGGGTGATAATTTTGTGGACAGGGTCAGGAGAAGACTGAAGAGCCAAATTTATGACCCAATCTACTTTCAGTGTTGCAGCTGTAAGCCCACGTCTGACTTGATTGGAGGTTAAAGTCCTGAGTCAGGATATTCACTGAGTGTGCAAATGATTTGTTTAAAGCAGATATAGTTCAAAACATATCAGAGATTTTTGACAAAGGAAATGTAGCAAGACCGGATTCCCCAAAAATGGGAACAGGAAATTTATTTTCATTTCAACATTTCACACTCAGCTCACTGCTAGACTCAAATCTCAACGAGAGAGAATGGAGGGCCTGGGACAGTGAGTGACTGGGACAGTGAGTGACTGGGACAGTGAGGGCCTGGGACAGTGAGGGACTGAGGTAATGAAAGACTGAGAGTGAAGGTCTGGGATAATGAGGAAGGTGGCATGAGGGATAGGGTAGTGAGGGACTGAGAGACTGGAATAGTGAGGGACTGGGATAGTGAGGGACTGAGGGACTGGAATAGTGAGGGACTGAGGTGAGGGACTGGGATAGTGAGTGATTGGGGGC
Organism: Chiloscyllium plagiosum; assembly: GCF_004010195.1. Classification (NCBI taxonomy): domain Eukaryota; kingdom Metazoa; phylum Chordata; class Chondrichthyes; order Orectolobiformes; family Hemiscylliidae; genus Chiloscyllium; species Chiloscyllium plagiosum. The sequence goes on from NC_057740.1 coordinate 41,021,350, forward strand.
TGGGATAGTGAGGGATTGAGGGACTGTGATAGTGAGGGACTGAGGGCTGGGATTGTGAGGGACTGGGATAGTGAGGGATTGAGGGCTGGGATAGTGAGGGACTGGGATAGTGAGTGATTGGGGGCTGGGATAGTGAGGGATTGAGGGACTGTGATAGTGAGGGACTGAGGGCTGGGATTGTGAGGGACTGGGATAGTGAGGGATTGAGGGCTGGGATAGTGAGGGACTGGGATAGTGAGTGATTGGGGGCTGGGATAGTGAGGGATTGAGGGACTGTGATAGTGAGGGACTGAGGGCTGGGATTGTGAGGGACTGGGACAGTGAGGGATTGAGGGCTGGGATAGTGAGGGACTGGGATAGTGAGTGATTGGGGGCTGGGATAGTGAGGGATTGAGGGACTGTGATAGTGAGGGACTGAGGGCTGGGATTGTGAGGGACTGGGATAGTGAGGGATTGAGGGCTGGGATAGTGAGGGACTGAGAGACTGCAATAATGAGGGAGTGAGGGACTGGGTAGTGAGACACTGAGAGGCTGGGATACAGAGGGACTGAGATGGTGAGGGTCTGGGGTTTAGATTAGATTACTTACAGTGTGGAAACAGGCCCTTCGACCCAACATGTCCACACCGACCCGCCGAAGCGCAACCCACCCATTCCCCTATATTTACCCCTTACCTAACACTACGGACAATTTAGCATGGCCAATTCACCTGACCTGCACATCTTTGGACTGTGGGAGGAAACCGGAGCACCCGGAGGAAACCCACATAGACACGGGGAAGAACGTGCAAACTCCACACAGTCAGTCGCCTGAGGCGGGAATTGAACCCGGGTCTCTAGCTGTGAGGCAGTAGTGCTAACCACTGTGCCACCGTGCCGCCCACGGTTCTGGGATAGTGAGGTTTTCCAGCACTACACTCTCGACTCTGATCTCCAGCATCTGTAGTCCTCACTTTCTCCCGGTTTGATAGAGGAGGTGAGTGAGGGGGTAGTTGGACAGAGAATAGAGGGTGTGTATTTTGGGGTGGGTGTGAGGGTGCATGTGAGGATGCCAGGGTGGCAGAAAGGACGTTTGAGGATTTGTCTCCTGAGGTAGTATGGGCTGAGGTTAGAAACAGGAAAGGAGGCCTAAAGAAAACTCCTGTTGGGAGTTTTCTGTAGGCCTCCAAATACTTCTAGAGATGCAGAGGAAAGGATAGCAAAGATAATACTGAACAACAGCGAGAGTAACGGGGTAGTTGTTATGAGGTCTTTAACTTTCCAAATATTGACTGGAAATACTAGTTTAGATGGGTCAGTTTTTGTCCAATGGGTGCAGGATGGTTTCCTGACACAGTATGTAGACAGGCCAACAAAGGGCGAGGCCACATTAGATTTGGTACTGGGTAATGAACCCAGCCAGATGTTAGATTTGGAGGTAGGTGAGCATTTTGGTAATAGTGACCGCAATCCTTTAGTGATGGAAAGGGATAGGTATATACCACAGGGGAAGAGGTATAACTGGGGGAAAGGCAATTATGATGCAATTAGGCAAGATTTAGGATGCATAGAATGGGGAAGGAAACTGCAGGGGATGGGCACAATTGAAATGTGGAGCTTATTCAAGGACCAACTGCTGTGTCTCCTTGATAAATATGTACCTGTTCGGCATGGAGGAAGTGGTCAAGCGAGGGAGCCGTGGTTTACTAAAGAAGTTGAATCTCTTGCCAAGAGGAAGAAGGCGGCTTATGTTAGAATGAGACATGAAGGTTCAGTTAGGGTGCATGAGAGTTACAAGTTAGACAGGAAAGACCTAAAGAGAGAGCTAAGAAGAGCCAGGAGGAGACATGAAAAGTCATTGACAGATGGGATCAAGGAAAACCCTAAGGCTTTCTAAAAGTATATCAGGAATAAAAGAATGACGAGAGAAAGGTGAGGGTCAATCAAGGATAGTAGTGGGAAGTTGTACGTGGAGTCTGAGGAGATAGGAGAAGCGCTACATAAATATTTTTCATCGGTATTCACACCAGAAAAAGACAATGTTGTGGTTCTGTTCGCCGAGCTGGAAGTTTTTGTTGCAAACGTTTCGTCCCCTGGCTAGGCGACATCATCAGTGCTTGGGAGCCTCCTGCAAAGCGCTTCTTTGATGTTTCCTCCGGTGTTTATAGTGGTCTGTCCCTGCCGCTTCCGGTTGTCAGTTTCAGCTGTCCGCTGTAGTGGTTGGTATATTGGGTCCAGGTCGATGTGTTTGTTGATGGAGTTTGTGGATGAATGCCATGCCTCTAGGAATTCCCTGGCTGTTCTCTGTCTGGCTTGACCTAT
>NC_057740.1:41023868-41026164 GCF_004010195.1 Chiloscyllium plagiosum
GTACAAAATACCATGCAAAGACTGCACAAAACACTATATAGGACAAACAGGAAGACAGCTAACAATCCGCATACATGAACATCAACTAGCCACGAAACGACACGACCAGCTATCCTTAGTAGCCACACACGCAGACAACAAGCAACATGAATTTAACTGGGACAACACTACTATCATAGGGCAAGCCAGACAGAGAATAGCCAGGGAATTCCTAGAGGCATGGCATTCATCCACAAACTCCATCAACAAACACAGCGACCTGGACTCAATATACCAACCACTACAGCGGACAGCTGAAACTGACAACCGGAAGCGGCAGGGACAGACCACTATAAACACCGGAGGAAACATCAAAGAAGCGCTTCGCAGGAGGCTCCCAAGCACTGATGATGTCGCCTAGCCAGGGGACGAAACGTTTGCAACAAAAACTTCCAGCTCGGCGAACAGAACCACAACAACGAGCACCCGAGCTACAAATCTTCGCACAAACTTAGAAAAAGACAATGTTGTCGAGGAGAATAATGAGATACAGGGTACGAAACTGGATGGGATTCAGGTTCACAAGGAGGAGGTGTTAGCAATTCTGGAGAGTGTGAAAATAGTTAAGTCCCCTGAGCCAGATGGGATTTATCCTGGGATTCTCTGGGAAGCTTGGAAGGAGAGCCTTTGGCTTTGATCTTTATGTCGGGATTGTCTACAGGAATAGTGCCAGAAGGCTGGAGGATAGCAAATGTTGTTCCCTTGTTCAAGAAGGGGAGTAGATACAGTCCCGGTAATTATAGACCAGTGAGCCCTACTTCGGTTATGGGTCAAGTATTGGAAAATGTTATAAGAGATAGGATTTATAATCATCTTGAAAGGAATAAGTTGGTTAGGGATAGTCACACGGTTTTGTGAAGGGTAGGTCGTGCCTCACAAACCTTATTGAGTTCTCTGAAATGGCGACCAAACAGATGGATGAGGGTAAAGTGATTCATGTGGTGTATATGGATTTCAGTAAAGCTTTTGATAAGGTTCTCCATGGTAGGCTATTGCATAAAATATGGAGGCATGGGATTGAAGATGAGTTAGTGGTTTGGATCAGAAATTGGCTAGCTGAAAGAAGACAGAGGATGGTCGTTGCTGGGAAATATTCATCCTGGAGTTCACCTACTAGTGGTGTACCACAAGGGTCTGTTTTGGGGCCATTGCTGTTTGTCATTTTCATAAATGACCGAGATGAGGGCGTAGAAAAGTGAGTTAGTAAATGTGCGGATGACACTAAGTTCGGTAGAGTTGTGGATAATGATGAAGGATGTTGTAGGTTACAGAGGGACATAGATAAGCTGCAGAGCTGGACTGAGAGGTAGCAAATGGAGTGGAAAAGTGTGAGGTGATTCACTTTGGAAGGAGTAACAGGAATGCAGAGTACTGGGCTAATGGTAAGATTCTTGGTAGTGTGGATTAGCAGAGGGATCTCAGTTTCCATGTACATAGATCCCTGAAAGTTGCCACCCAGGTTGATAGGGCTGTTAACCTGGTGTGTTAGCTTTTATTGGTAGAGGGATTGAGTTTCAGAGCGCTGAGATCATGCTGCAGCTGTACAAAACGCTGGTGTGGCAGCACTTGAAATATTGCATACAGGTCTTGTCACCACATTACAGGAAGGATGTGGAAGCATGAGAAAGGGTGCAGAGGAGATTTACTACGATGTTGCCTGGTATGGAGGGAAGGTCTTATGAGGAAAAGCTGGGGAACTTGAGACTGTTTTCGTTAGAGAGCAGAAAGTTGAGAGGTGACTTAATTGAGACATATAAGATAATCAGAGGGTTAGATAGGGTGGACAGTGAGAGCCTTTATCGTCAGATGGTGATGGCTATCAATGGAGGACATGGCTTTAAATGGAGGGGTGATAGATATAGGATGGATGTCAGGGGTAGGTTCTTTACTCAGAGTAGTAGGGGCATGGAACACACTGTCTGCAACAGTAGTAGACTCGCCAACTTTAAGGGCATTTAAATGATCATTGGATAGGCATATGGACAAGAATGGAATAGTGTAGGTTAGACAATAGACAATAGGTGCAGGATTAGGCCATTCTGCCCTTCGAGCCAGCACCACCATTCATTATGATCATGGCTGATCATCCTCAATCAGTATCCTGTTCCTGCCTTATCTCCATAACCCTCAATTCCACTATCTTTAAGAGCTCTATCCAACTCTTTCTTGAAAGTATCCAGAGACTTGGCCTCCACTGCCTTCTGGGGCAGAGCATTCCATATACCCACCACTCTCTGGGTGAAGAAGTTTCTCCTCA
>NC_057740.1:41028503-41058473 GCF_004010195.1 Chiloscyllium plagiosum
TCTCCCTCTCAAATTGCAGATTAAAGCTTATTGTATTGTGGTCACTACTTACCAATGGCTCCTTCACTTCGAGGTCCCTGATCAAATCCGGTTCGTTGCACAACACCAGATCCAGAATTGCCTTCTCCCTGGTCGGCTCCAGCACCAGCTGTTCTAAGAATCCATCTCGGAGGCACTCCACAAACTCCCTTTCTTGAGGTCCAATACCATCCTGATTCTCCCAGTCTACCTGCATGTTGAAATCCCCCATAACAACTGTAGTAACATCTTTGGGACAGACCAATTTCAGCTCCTGATTCAACTTACACCCTACATCCAGGCTACTGTTTGGGGGCCTGTAGATAACTCCCATGAGGGTCTTTCTACCCTTAAAATTTCTCAGCTGTATCCATACTGACTCTACATCCCCTGATTCTAGGTTCTCCCGCACAAGGGACTGAATGTCATTCCTTACCAACAAGGCCACCCCACCCCCTCTGCCAGTCAGTCTGTCCTTACGAAAGCACGTAGAGCCTTGAATATTCATTTCCCAGGCCCTGTCCACTTGAAGCCACATCTCCGTTCTCCCCACAATAACGTAACTGCCAAATTCCAAATGAGCCTCAAGTTCATCCACCTTATTTCTAATGCTTCGTGCATTCATATACAATATTTTTAATTTGTTACTGCCGTCACCCTTCCTATCAATCCCTATTTCACTCAACCTTATGGCATGATCCCTTTTTGAGTTTTCTGCTTCATTGCTACCGTTGTCTTTCTTGACTTCTCTTGTTCTAACTTTCCCTTCAATTTCCTTAAACTTCCAGTTTGTCCTCTCCCCCCAGCTATTTAGTTTAAACGAAGCTGTGTTGCAGTGGCAAACCTACCTGCTAGAATGCTGGTCCCCCACCTATTAAGGTGCAACCCGTCCCACTTGTATAATTTATCCTTACCGCTAAACATACCCCAGTGATCTAAGAATTTAAATCCTTGCTTCCTGCACCAGTTCCCCAGCCACATATTCAAGTCCATTATCTCCCTGTTCCTGGCCTCTCCAGCCCGAGGAACTGGAAGCAAACCAGAGATAACCACCCTGGATGTCCTGCTTTTCAGCCTTCTTCTGAGTTCTCCGAAGTCCCGCTGAAGTCCTCTTCTTCCCGACATCATTTGTGCCGACATGTACCACCACCTCTGGCTCTTCACTTTCACCCTTGAGGATTTCCTGCACTCTGTCTGCGATGTCCTTAATCCTGGCACCAGGAAGGCAACACACCATCCTCAAATCCTGCCTGTTGCCACTGAAACCCCGTTCAGTTTATCTCACTATGGAGTCCCCTATTACCACGGCTGTGTGTGATGTCTGACTCCTCGGCTCTGCCTCCACGCCAACTTTTGATTGACAGACCTAACCGCCTCGCGGACTGGCAGTGTTGTCTGTCTCTACTGTATCCAAAAGATTCAACCTGTTCCTGACAGGTACTTCCCCCGGAGTCTCTTGCACTTGTCTCCTCTCTGCCTTCCTCACCGTCTTCTCCCTTCTACTCCCTTCTGGTATGGTCGGTGTAGACTTCAGATTGGTTCCACAGGTCAGCAAAACATCGAGGGTTGAAGGGCCTGGACTGTGCTGGAATGTTCTATGTTCTATGAGATAGTGGCTCTCAGGTCCTGGGGGCAGGGAAGGTCAGGGGGTTTGTTTTAGGATCATGCGGGCTTTTGGTCATTTCCACCTGTTCAGCAATGGCGGATTCTGGCCAGCAGGAGGAGCAGTGCCGCACTGCCGGGGAACACCTGGAACATCCCCGCTTTAAGAGTGAAAATATTGGTTGAACACCTTTTAATGTGAGCAGTGAGACGGAGAAGTTACCTGGAAGATGATGGCACCAAGATTAGAAGAAATCTTTTATATTTGTCTCTGTATTGGCCTCGCCTGTACACAGAGTGAGTGATGTTACGTGTTTTTGGTTATGTTTGTGTGTTGAGTTTAATTGGTATTCGTTCAAAACTTTTTAACAAAACTTTTGAAGAAACTTTTAAGGAAGCATTTTGTTGACGTGTCAAACAGGTGACGGGCAGATTTCTTTTCAGTCAACATTTCTGCAGCTTGATAAAGAGTTTTAAAAGTTTTCAGAAGAACTAGAGTCAAAACAGCTCGCGATCTTTGTCCACTGTTGCACCTTGTAATAATTTACAAATATATTTCTTCACTTTCACACCGCTCCCTGGAGCGTTTCCCAAGCAGGAAATAACCACTTAGCGCTGAACTAATCCTGATTCCCTCCTGACTGCAGAATTCATTCCTGTCTCCATCGGCTCTTGTTAATTATCATCAAACTTCACTGAACCAGGTCTGAACTGTACAGCAACGATCTTCCCTGGAGAGATTCCAGTCTGTAACTCACTCCTGGGGATTTGTTACTCTGTATACAAACCACCCTAAACCCCTTGATTAGATTCCAGTCCTGGGTAACTTATTATCTACAATGGTGATCACTTCAGGGGTGGACGTGTAATTCAGCACTCTGCTTAAATGCAATCACAGGACAGTAGTGGCCCTATCTCTGAGCCCAAGTTCATCTCCTCCTGCCCTGAATGTGTTATAGCGTGTCTATAAAGGTTAATTAAAAATAATTACAAAGCTGTCAGTCTCCACCTTACTGAGTCCTGCCCTTGCCAGCACTTGGCTCTTATCCCTCTAAACCCTTCCTATTCATGTACCCATCCAGATGCCTTTTAAATGTTATAACTGTACCAGCCTCCACGACTTCCTCTGGCAGCTCTTTCCATACATGCCCCACCCTCTGTGTGAAAATGTTGCCCCTTAGCTCCCTCTTAAATCTTTCCCCTCTCAACTTAAACCTATGCTCTCTAGTTCTGGACTCCCCCAGCCCAGGGACTTTGGGGAGGTGAAAGCCTAATGGGGTTATTGCTATACAAGTTTAATCCAAAAACTCAGTGAATGTTCTGGGGACATCAGTTTAAATCCTGTCATGGCAGATGGTGGCACTCATGGGCGGCATGGTGGCTCAGTGGTTAGCACTGCTGCCTCACAGCTCCGGAGTCTCAGGTTCGAGTCCAGCCTTGGGTGACTGTGTGGAGTTTGCATGATATCTGAATTGCTTAACCCAAGCTGGCAAGTAGGGCACATATACAAATACCAGGAGAGTTTTAATGAAAGCTCATTCAAGTTTTCAGTACTATCTGACTCATGGCTCATGTTTATGTTCCGGAAGCTAACATAAATATACCAGCATGATTGTTGCAGATCATTAGTATATCTCTCCACAAAATACTGATTTCACTGAATCCCTACAGTGTGGAAGTAGGCCATTTGGCCCATCAAGTCCACACCAAGCCTCTGAAGAGCATCCAACTCAGACCCACCCCATGCCTGTAAACCTGCATTGCCCATGACCAATCCACCTGGCCTGCACATGTTAGGACTGTGGGAGGCAACCAGAGCAAACCCACACAGACACAGAGAGAACATGCAAACTTCACACAGACAGTTGCCTGAGGCTGGAATCAAACCCGGTCCCTGGTGCTGTGTGGCAGCGGTGCTAACCACTGAGCCATTGGTCCACCCTGGTCACTGTGCCTCCCTTTCTTTGTTAAGGTTGTATAAGTGGCACCGGATAGAAACAACAACATAAGAAATAAGATCAAGAGTCAACCATGCAGCCCTTCACTGGCTGTGCTATCCAATATGTCCATGGCTGACCTCCATTCACTCAACTTGGCCATTCAACCACATTTCCAATGATAACCCTCTTGTTCCCAAAAATGTCTGTCAATCTTATTCCTGGACGTTTATATTTTATCCATTTGTGGGATGTGGGTGTAGCTGGCTGGCCCACATTTATTGACTCTGAACTGAATGTTAGGCCATTTCACAGGGCAGGTGGGAATTAGCCACATTGCTGTGGGTCTGGATTCACATGTAGGCCAGACCAGGTAAGGATGGCAGGTTCCTTCCCTAAATGACATTAGTGAAGCAGATGGGTTTTTCCAGACAATTGACACTGGATTCATGGTCATCATTAGACTTTTAATTCCAGATTTTTATTCAAATTCAGAATCAGAGTCCCTACTGTGTGGAAACAGGGCCTTCGGCCCAACAAGTCCACACCGACCCTGTAAAGAGTAATCCATCCAGACCCATTCCCCTACCCTATTACTCTACATTTACCCCTGACTAATGCACCTAACATACACATCCCCGAACACTATGGGCAATTTAGCATGGTCAATTCACCTAACATGCACATCTTTGGACTGTGGGAGGAAACTGGACCACCCGGAGGACACCAGCACAGACACAGGGAGAATGTACAAACTCCATACAGTCACCCAAGGCTGGACTCGAACCTGAGTCTCTGGAGCTGTGAGGCAGCAGTGCTAACCACTGAGCCACCATGCCGCCCATGAGTGCCACCATCTGCCATGACAGGATTTAAACTGATGTCCCCAGAACATTCACTGAGTTTTTGGATTAAACTTGTATAGCAATAACCCCATTAGGCTTTCACCTCCCCAAAGTCCCTGGGCTGGGGGAGTCCAGAACTAGAGAGCATAGGTTTAAGTTGAGAGGGAAATGATTTAAGAGGGAGCTAAGGGGCAACATTTTCACACAGAGGGTGGGGCATGTATGGAAAGAGTTGCCAGAGGAAGTGGTGGAGGCTGATACAATTATAACATTTAAAAGGCATCTGGATGGGTACATGAATAGGAAGGATTTGGAGGGATATGGGCCAAGTGCTGGCAAAGGGGACTAGATTAATTTAGAATATCTGGTCGGTGTGGACAAGATGGACCGAAGGGTCTGTTTCCTTGCTGTACATCTCTATGACTCTATGACTTAGCATTACCCACTCTCTGGGGTTGAGAATTCCAACAGAACACAACCAACTCTGGGTTGTAATGGAAAGAACATGAAAAAAAATGTTTCCTCATCTCAGTGCGGCCTAAGCCTTGCTCTGAAATTTGAAACCCCCAGCTAAGGGAGAACCTGCACACACCTTGCCAAAGCCCTGAGCAATTATAAGTTTTCTTTATTCTTTCATGGGAAGCAGGTGTCACAGCCAAAGCCAGCTTTTGTTGCCCATCCCTAATTGTCCCTGAACGGAGTGGCTTGCTAGGTCATGTCTGAGGGCAGTTCAGAGTCAGCGACATTGCTGTGGGTCTGGAGTCGCATCTAGGCCAGACCAGGTAAGGATGGCAGCTTCCTTCCCTCAAGGACTTTATAAGAATCGATTATAGTTATTGAAGTCTCCATTGTTAATATTACATTTTAATTATAGATTTATTAGTTGAATTCCATCAAACGCCATAGTGGGATGTGAACTCAGGTCCCCAGAGTCTGGGACTCTAGATCGTTAGGCGAATGATAATATTGCAGTTAGCGGAGTTGGCTGGACAGTTGGTATTTTTAAATTAAAAAATATACTTTATTCATAAAACGCCCTCTTTGTATGTATGCATTGACACAAAAACAGTTTGGTTCTGCACAGTTGAATATCAAGTAAACACACAAAATATTGGAGTTTGACCTTATACAAACCCAAAGCCCTCTCTTCCACATACAATATTAATATTTACATATACTTGAGGCACTAGGAGTATCCAATAACTGAATGGACCCTCATTTAATTTCAGCAGGAAGACTTCAGATGGTGGTCTTTCCCCACTGTGTGTTAGCAGCAGCTGCCCAAGCAGCATTTAGTCCTCGACCTTGAAATGTGCCAGACTGTGACACTCGGTTGGGATTAACTCCTTGCTCTAGGAGACCAACAAGGTTCAGGCAGACCAAAGAGTATCTTTCACTGAGTTGATGGTCCTCCAGATACCGTCGAGGTTTGTCTCGGTGTGCACCTCAGGGAACAGACCGTGGAGCACAGATCCCATGGCACAGAGCTGCTCGGGCTGAACCTCGACACAAACCATGCATCTTCCTCCAGATTCCCTTTGCAAAGACACAGTCCAGAAGGAGATGTCTGACAGTCTCTACCCCTCCCCAGCTGCTTCGAGTGCAATGTGCAGTGGCAGCATCTGACGGATAGTGCCCTTCTCACCACCAGCCTTGGTGCTTGTTGAAAAGTTCTGGTGATGGGGCATTCTGCCAAATGACTTTGGCACTCTGCTCACGGAGCCACGCACCAGAATACAGCCTCTCTACCCTCAGGGACAGCTACTTAGTGAGGCTAACCGCATAGGTTCAGTTCCTGCACCAGCTGAAGTTACCCTGATAAAACTGTCCTTCTCAACCTCTCCCCAAACCTGAGGTGTGGTGACCTTCAGGTTGAACCACCAGCAGCCATCTCTCACTAATGAGAGAGCAGCCATATGGTCACCTGGTCAAATCATAGTGATTTTCCCTTTGTTTTACCACTTTACCACCTTCTAAGGCTTGTGAGGGTACTGACCCTTATTTATCTCAATCTGTCTTCATTGGACCTTCTGAAGGAGAATCCAAAGGGTTTTTACAAATGCATTAAGGACAAAACGGTAACTCAGGAGAGAATAGGACCCCTCAAAGATCAACAAGGCAGCCTTTGTGTGGAGCCGCAGATGGGGCAGATACTAATCGAGTATTTTGTATCAGTATTTACTGTGGAAAAGGACATGGAAGATATAGAATGTAGGGAAATAATGGTGACATCTTGAAAAATGTCCATATTACAGAGCAGATATTGCTGGATGTTTGAAACGCATAAAAGTGGATAAATCCCCAGAACTTAATCAGGTCTATCCTAGAACTCTGCGGGAAGCTAGAGAAGTGATTGCTGGGCCTCTTACTGAGATATTTGGATCATCGATAGTCACAGGTGAGGTGCCTGAAGACTGGAGGTTGGCTAATGTGGTGCCACTGTTTAAGAAGTGTAGTAAGGACAAGTCAGGGAATAGACCTGTGAGCCTGACCTCGGTGGTGGGCAAGTTGTTGGAGGGAATCCTGAGGGACAGGATATGCAGTATTTGGAAAGTCAAGGACTGATTAGGGATAGTCAACATGGCTTTGTGTGTGGGAAATCATGTCTCATGAACTTGATTGAGTTTATTGAAGTAACAAAGAGGATTGATGGGGGAACGGTAAGTGTGATCTATATTGACTTCACTAAAGCATTTGACAAGGTTCCCCATGGGAGACTGATTAGCAAGGTTAGATCTCATGGAATACAGGGAGAGCTCGCCATTTGGATACAGAACTGGCTCAAAGGTAGAAGACAGAGGGTGGTGGTGGAGGGCTGTTTTTCAGATTGGAGGCCTGTGACCAGTGGAGTGCCACGAGGATCGGTGCTGGGTCTACTATTTTTCATCATTTATATAAATGATTTGGATGTGAGCATATAGTTAGTAAGTTTGCAGATGACACCAAAATTGGAGGTGTAGTGGACAGCGAAGAGGGTTACCTCAGATTACAACGGGATCTTGATCAGATGGGCCAATGGGCTGAGGAGTGGCAGATGGAGTTTAATTTAGATAAATGTGAGGTGCTGCATTTTGGGAAAGCATATCTTAGCAGGACTTATACACTTAATGGTAAGGTGCTAGGGAGTGTTGCTGAACAAAGAGACCTTGGAGTACAGGTTCATAGCTCCTTGAAAGTGGAGTCGCAGGTAGATAGGATAGTGAAGGTGTTTGGTATGCTTTCCTTCATTGGTCAGAGTGTTGAGTACAGGAGTTGGGAGGTCATGTTGCGGCTGTACAGGACATTGGTTAGGCCACTTTTGGAATATTGCCTGCAATTCTGGTCTCCTTCCTATTGGACAGATGTTGTGAAACTTGAAAGGGTTCAGAAAAGATTTACAAGGATGTTGCCAGGGTTGAAGGATTTGAGCCATTGGGGGAGGTTGAATGGTCTAGGGCTGTTTTCCCTGGAGCATCGGAGGCTGATGGATGACCTTGTAGAGGTTTATAAAATCATGAGGGACATGGATAGGATAAATAGACAAAGTCTTTTCCCTGGGTGGGGGAGTCCAGAACTAGAGGGCATAGGTTTAGGGTGAGAGGAGAAAGATATAAAGGGAACAAAGGGGCAACATTTTCATGCAGAGGGTGGTACATGTATGGAATGAGCTGCCAGAGGAAATGGAGGCTGGTACAATTGCAACATTTAAGAGGCATTTGGATGGGTATATGAACAGGAAGGGTTTGGTGGGATATGGGCCGGGTGTTGGCAGGTGGCACTAGATCGAGTTAGGATAGCTGGTCAGCATGGATGAGTTGGGCCAAAGGGTCTGTTTCCGTGCTGTACATCTCTATGACTCTATGATCATCTCAACAATCAATCTGTTTCATTTTTTCTTCTGAGACAATGCCTCAGGTAACGGATTGGTTGGCCCTGTGCATAATAAAGCGAAAGAAAACCATCCTGTGGAGGTCACAATCAGGTTTTTCCAGTCTATCTGCTCTTGCTGTGGTTTAACAGTCTGTTCAGGATGCACTACAAATAAATAGAAAAACATTGACCCTTGATTACACCCTGATGACCTAAAGACTTTCCAAAATGTTTCACAGTTAATAACGTTTTTCCTCAAAGTGAGTTGCTGTTGGAACATGAAACGGGTTGTAGTGAATGGCACAATCTCACAAATAGCAGGGAAATTCTAATTATTTAAACAATTGGGTCTTATGTTTAATTAAAGATTTAAACTCAAAAGTCTCTTAAACAAATAAAAACAGGAAGTTCAGTTTTGTGCAGAGTATTGGTCACCTCCTTTCAGGCAGTATGTAATGATGTTGGAAATATTTCAAAGAAGATTTCCCAGACTAATACCTGGAAGGGGTGGATTGTATAATGAGGAACGATGGACAGGTCAGGGCTTGTATCTCCTGGTGTTTAGAAAAGTCAGAGGTGACTTGTTTGAAAAATGTATGATCCAGAGGGACCTTGACCGGGAAAGAATATTTCCTCTTGTGGAAGATTCTTGAGTAAGGGTTAACTGATTAAAAATTGGGGTGGGGGGCGGTCACTGATTTAACAGACTTCTCTTGTCTCAGACTGTCATGAGTCTTTGAATATTTTTTAAGTTGGAGGTTTATTAATTCTTAGTGTCATCGTCATAGATCATACAGCACGGAAACAGACCCTTCAGTACAATTCGTCCATGTCGACCATATTTTCCAAATTAAACTTGAACCAGCTGCCTGCATATAGCCCATATACCTCTAAATCCTTCCCATTCTGTACCCATCCAAATGTCTTTTAAATGTTGTAACTGTACCTGCATTAACAACTTCTTCTGGCAGCTCTTTCCACATACAAAGCAAATAAGGAGTGGAAGGTTATCGGAGGCAGGCGGGAACATGGATTTGAGGTTAAAATCAGACCAGTCATGATCAAATTGAATGGGCAAGCAGGTTTGAAGGGTCAAGTGGCCTACACCTTCTTGTTTGTACATTGTGATGTGGAGGAGCCGGTGTTAGACTGGGGTGGACAGATTAGAAATCACACAACAACAGGTTACAGTCCAACAGGTTTATTTGAAATCACAGGCTTTTGAAGCAGTGCTGCTTCATCAGGTGATGTCAGCACTCCGTAAGCTTGTGATTTCAAATAAACCTGTTGGACTGTAACGTGGTGTTGTGTGATTTCTGACTTTGTACATATGTTAACATGGAATTTCCCAGCACATCTGGCAACACCTGCAGAGAGAAAAACATAGAATATAGGAGTAGAAATAGGCCATTTGTCTCTTTGAACCTGCGCTACTGTTCATTATGATCCGAGCTGACCATCAGCCTCAGTCCCTTGTTCTCACCATCTACCCATACCCTTTGGTCCCTTTAATCCTAAGAACTATGTGTAACTCCTTCCCAAAAATATTCAATGGTTTGGCATCAGCCACTTTCTGTGGTAGGGAATTCCCACGGCTCCCCAGTCTCTGGGTGAAGACATTTCTCCTCATCTCAGCCCAACATGGCTTAACCCATATCACTAGCCTGTGGCCCCTCATCAGGAATATCCTTCCAGCATTTAACATGGTGTAATCCTGTCAGAATTTAATAGGTTTGCATGCAAACAGTTAAATTGCATGTTGGAGACTTTACAGAACAGTAATAATGAAACAAAACCAGAAAGTGCTGGAGAAACTCAACAAGTCTGGCAGCATCTGTGGAGAGAGAAAAACAGAGTTAATGTTTCAGGTTCAGAGACACGTCTTCACAACTGTTAACTCTATTTCTCGCCACATATAATGCCAGACCAGTTGAGTTTCTCCAGCAATTTCTGTTTTTGTTTTAGATCTCCAGCATCTGTAGTTCTTTGTTTTATTATAGTAATGATGACCTTTAACCTTCGAGTGAGAATCGAGCAATGGGGAGTTCTTCCAGGTCTCCAGGCCCAATGTCTATACTTTAACAGAATGTGAAAACACAGCATTGTCAGATTAGTGTCTGTCGAATTCTGCTGTTAAAGTTAGAAATATATGTCCCTTTAAGACTCCAACAAACATCAGTTCCAGAGTTAATTGGGAACAGACAGTGTTCAATGGACTTTGTATTTAAGAGTTGAGTTCTTGTGGGCGATTGCACAACCTTTTGACTTATTTGAAAAATCTTTTGCAGTGCATTTGATTATACTTCAGCCACATGTTCCTGATTTTTGGGGATTTGATGTAGAAGGGTATGAGCAAGTCAGAAGATCTTCTATGGGTCTGCCCCTGGAACTGGCCAGGTTGGCCATTAGTAGGTCCAGGCAGAGAGCTGTGGAGAGGATCATAGCTGCTGACTCTCTGCCCCTCTTTGTCCTTGGAGAGGGAGCACATGGTGTTTACCAATACCCCAGTCTCTAGTGAAAGAGATGGACACTGCAGGGGGAGAGTACTCTATCTCCCCTTCCAATTCCATTCTGATTTAATCCCACCCCCACCTCTCCCTCACCTATGAGGTGTTGCAATCCCCCTTGATGGGCGTTGTGTGTAAGTTAATCATTTGAAAAACACAAGTGATTTATTGATTGCGGTTAGATTAGATTAGATTCCCTACAGTGTGGAAGCAGGCCCTTCAGCCCAACCAGTCCACACCGACCCTCCAAAGAGTAACCCACCCAGACCCATTTCCCTCTGACTAATGTACCTAGCACTATGGGCAATTTAGCATGGCCAATGGTTAATAGGTGTGAAAAAAAATCCACGGGCAATTTGGTGATGGAGAAGAAAAACATTCAGTTGTGTGTAAGAGCACTCTGGATATAAAAACAGAAAAAAATAAGAGCTGAACGCTGGGTGAAAGAGTGGTGTAATGATGATGTCACTCAAGTAATATCCTCGAGCCCCAGACTAATGTTTTGATGTTTGAGTTCAAATCCCACCAGAGCATCTGATGGAACTCAGTTACTGAACCTTGAACCAGAGTTTCAGTTGAGAACATGGTGGGGCGGGGTGGGGGGAGGGGGATTTATTGGTGGTGGATATTAGGTGAAGAAGTAAAGAGCTGAATCAGGGTCAGTGAAGGGGGAGGGGTAGATTTGCTCAGCTAGCTGGCTTACTGCAAAGGACACCAACAGTGCAGGTTCAATTCTCACACCCGCTGAGAGGTCACCACAAAGGTCCCACCTTCTCTCCTGAGGCTTGGTAACCCTCAGGTTAAATGTCACCGCCCAGTTGACTCACACTGTGAAGTACAACCTGTCTTATGATTGAGAAACACATACAAACCGCAATGAAATTTTCACACAGTGCTCTCAAAAGGGGACTTGTGTGTCCCTGCCTCTGGACCAGGAGGGCTGGGTTTGAGTCTTACCAGCACCAGAGGTGCATTACAATATCCCTGCGCATTGACGAAAGGGAGGACTGCAGATGCTGGAGATTGGAGTTGAGAGTGTGATGCTGCAAAAGCCTTGATGAAACATTGACTCTCCTGCTCCTCGGATGCTGCCTGGCCTGCTCTGCTTTTCCAGTACCACACTCTCGACTCCAATATCCCTGAGTATGTTCATTAGAAAGTATGAAACAGCTGAATTCTGACTTGTACATTGTTCTTTCAATGAGAAACATTGGTGATTTAGCTAGTAATAAAAATTATTTGTAGGTGTGTAATGGCATCGCAGGACGGAATAGAAAGAAACCAAGCTGTCCAGAAGACACGTTTCCTCCATAACAAACCTGAGCAGTTGATAAAAATATCTAGAAGTTGATTGAACAAATCAAGACATTCAGGATTAAAGACCCTGAGGGAGACTGGAGGGCCATAACAGTTCCAATCTAATCCCATTCTTGCACTGATCTTCTCATAACAAACCCTGCTCCAGGATGTTACCTCAACAGCCACTTCCTCCACAGATCATGATAATTCTTCAGTTTAACCAGAGTGGTGACATGGCCAATTATACAGGTTTCAGGCTGTCTAAACCAAAAGGAAAAACACTCCATCTTTTATGGTTAGGTTCATGTCAGGGTATCCTTGGAGAGAGAGCATGTGGTGCTCACTGGTAACCTTGAAGTATTTGAGTAGAGGCAGGGCACCAAGGAGGTTGGGTCCATTATATTTCCCATGAACACCATTTTGATTTATTGCCTCCCCTTGTTTGGTTTTTGTTCATGTTACACTGCCCCTGGTGTTTGTGATTCGTTAATTGGATTACTTTTAAATCCAGTGATGGGTTTATTTAAAACAGAAGCAATCTGACTTCTTCCCCAATCATCCCCTGTTATTTGGACAGAAAAAGATGGAAACTGATGTGTGCACTAAATTATAAATTTACAATAATATCCTTCAGTCTTTGAAAGTCTTTTGCTGCTTAATTCAATATAAAGATGACAGTGAGCGAAACAGTTGCTAAGTGAAAATTGGCCGCTGGATTTCTTAAATCTCACTGCCTCACTCTCCTCTGTCTCCTCTATGACCAATCTTTTGGCCAATTCTACTAATATTTTCCACATTTAGTGTCAAATCTTGTTTGAGAACATACCAGTGATGCACCATGGGATGTTTTCCTGACTTTCTAAACGGGTGTGAATGCCAGGTTATCATCACTCCACATCTGCTGCTTCTGGTAAAGGGTATGCCTTGTTTTGGTGGCTAGCACCCCTTTGATGAATTGGGGACTTATTGAGACTTACTTTGGTTTTATTTCCTCAGGTTCTACTACCCCTCCAGCTCAATCAACCACAATGGAGAGCAAGTCCTTGACCACTGTTGCAACAAGCAGCAGCATAACACAAGCACCCAGTGTGGCATCAACCACCAACTCAACAGAGGTGCCTCACATAACACCAGCCAACTCAACGGGACTGCCTAATGCAACCACCACCAACTCAACAGGACTGCCTAATGCAACCACCACCAACTCAACGGGACTGCCTAATGCAACCACCACCAACTCAACAGGACTGTCTAATGCAACCACCACCAACTCAACAGGACTGCCTAATGCAACAACCACTAACTCAACAGGACTGCCTAATGCAACAACCACTAACTCAACAGGAGTGCCCACTGTAACAACAGCTGCTCCACTCAATGGATCAGAAAGTATGACCACAGTTGCAGACAACACTGTGGTGACATTGAATGGAACTGGCACCCCGAAGACTGTCGACAGTCAGGCCAGCATTGCCACCTCTACCTCTCTATTGACTCAAAGCCCCAATGCAAGCACAGTGGGGACCTCCACTGCCATTGTGAATTCCACAGGTTAGTAATTGAACTCTCTCAACACCAGCCAATGCAACATTGGCCCTGACTTTCTTTCCTCTATGGTGTGTGCAGAGGCCTTTTCTTGCTGCTAACTCCTATGTTTGAACGTAAACAGTGATGGAAGGATTTCCAAATGTGAAGAAATCGCTTAATATTAATTCATGTAGCAGACCCAGGCCAAGCAAGCCCAGCCAAGTCTTTTTCTCTCTTACATCATCTCAGCCCATGGGCAAACCTTTCTCTCTTCTCTACTACCTCATGTGTGTTTCACAACTTGAGCAGACCCTCTTTAACCTGTTTAAATAGAGCTATCAATTGAACATAAACTGTTCCCTTCCTCAACACCAATTCAGACCTCTCCTCGGTCTACCCCGCTTTAAAGTGTACAGTTCTGATGATTTTCTCCGATCTCAATAATTAAGATGCTTCACACCAGAAGTTAACTCAGTGACTCACCAAGGCCTGGTCCTCACTGGATACATGTGGGCACCAACACTGGATACAGGATTTTTTTTTTTTAGATTACTTACAGTGTGGAAACAGGCCCTTCGGCCCAACAAGTCCACACCACACTGCCGAAGCGCAACCCACCCATACCCCTACATTTACCCCTTACCTAACACTACGGGCAATTTAGCATGGCCAATTCACCTGACCTGCACATCTTTGGACTGTGGGAGGAAACCGGAGCACCCGGAGGAAACCCACGCAGACACGGGGAGAATGTGCAAACTCCACACAGTCAATCGCCTGATTTGAACCTGATCACAAAGAAAGGGCAAAATCCTGCAGCAACTGGAAACCTAAATAAAAATACAGTGCTGAAGAAATTCAGTATCTGTGGAGAGAAAAGAAACAAAAGTTGATGTTTTGAATCTAACATAAATTCTTCAGTTGAAGAAGGGCAGATTTTCAGCTGGTCAGATTTGCTGTCCTAGGATGGATAGGCGTATGTAGGAACCCTGTCCCAGAATAGATAGATGTATGTGGGGACCTTGCCAAATCTTTTATGTAACACACTCCAAAGGAACTTCCAGGGAAATTCAACTTCCCTCCTGACAATTTCTCTCCCCTAAAACCCTCTAAAATAAAAACTCGATTTTAATCAGATAGTTCAGAAGGTCCCCATGAATTCAAGTAAAATAATTACTCAGGCAACATTAGACTATTAAGTATCCCGGCTAAATGTTGAGTAGCTATGAGACAGGCGCCAAGCTTACCTTACGTATCTCCACACTTCCCCATACCCCTTACAACTCCTAGGAACCAACCCCAAAGGAAGGGACAATACCGCTACACCACGAGACCCCTCTACATTTATCTTGTGTATTTACCTTTTGACAGAAGCTGACTATCAGCACGTTCAAATTGCAGAATATGACACTGCCTGTGCATAAAGGGGGCCATGTGTTGGGGGTTACATTGCAGAATACGACACTGCCTGTGCATAAAGGGGGCCGAGTTTGCGGGGGTCACATTGCGGAATACGACACTGCCTGTGTATAAAGGGGGCCGAGTTTGCCTTTCTCTGGAAGATGTACACCATGTGAAAACTGTCAGAATGGAAGTATGGCTCCACATTTCTCATGGAGCCCCGTGCAGGAGTCTCCTCTCAGAAACACGGAGGGATCAGTTTGGCAATCTATGAGAGATTGTTACTCCCCAGAATGTCTGGTCCTAGTGATTAACTGAAACAAACCCAGAGAGAACTCAGCAGGTCTGGCAGCACTTGTTGAGACAGAAACAGAGTTAAGATTTTGAGTCCAATAAAACCCTTCTTCAGGAATGAGTGATTAATAATGAATGTGACTGAACCGTCAACTCACTGTTATAAAACCATAGAGTCATTGAGCTGTACAGCATGGGAGCAGTTCCTTTGCTCCATCTCTTCTATGCTGACCAGATATCTATTCATATACCCATCCAGATGAAATATTGCAACTGTACCAGCTTCCACCACCTCCTCAGGCAGCTCATTCCATACATGTACCACCCTCTATGTGAAAAAGTTGCCCCTTTGCTCCCTTTATATCTTTCCCCTCTCATCTTAAACCTATGCCCTCTAGTTCTGGATTCCCCCACTTTAGGGAAAAGACATTGTCTATTTAACCTATCTATGACCTCATGGTTTTATAACCCTCTATAATGTCACCCCTCAGCCTCTGACACTCCAAGGAAAATAACAACAGTCTATTCAGCCTCTCCTTATAGCTCAAACACTCCAACCCCGGCAACATCCTTGTAAATCTTTTCTGAACCCTTTCAAATTTCACAACATCAGTTACTATTGCTTTGTGAATTACTCATGACATTTAGATTAGGTTAGATTCCCTACAGTGTGGAAACAGGCCCTTCGGCCCAACAAGTCCACACCAACCCTCCGAAGAGTAACCCACCCAGACCCATTTCCCTCTGACTAATGCACCTAATACTAGGTTATAACTAGTGTTATATTCATAGGAGTATAAATAAACAAAGCAATAGGAATATAGATGATGGAAACTGCAGGAAGTGAGAGGTTAGTATATTAACATTGTGGGCAATTTAACATGGTCAATTCACCTGACCTGCATATCTTTGGACTGTGGGAGGAAACCGGTGCACCCGGAGGAAACCCACGCAGACACAGGGAGAACGTGCAAACTCCACACAGACAGTTGTCTGAGACTGGAATTGAACCTAGGACCCTGGTGCTGTGAGTCAGCATTGCTAACGACTGAGCCACCATGGTCACCAGATCATCATGATGTCTCTTTCTCCATTTTGTTCCTGAAAGGTCTTCTATAACAGTGTAGTTTTCATGAAACACTATTTGCCAGTCATGAGCCCATGACTGTGTGTGTGTGTATGCATGTACTTGATCTGTCTGTGTGTCCCATCTGTTGCTTTGTTTTGCCTGTGTAACTTAGTTCCATCTTTATTCCATCTATTCCCCAGGACACCATACCCTAGACCCTGGCCTGATTGCTCTTATTGTAATCCTGGTGGCAATTTTACTCATTGGGTTACTCGTTACTGCAGTGAAATATTCACAGCAAGGGAAACCGGAGTTTAAACGACTTCAGGAATTGCCGATGGTATGTATGTCAAATTGATTTTGGTGTGCAGATACCTCGATGTATGTTCTTGTGTTTGTATCTGTTTCTGGCATGTAGAGTTTATTGTTATTGAATGTCCCTGTGCCTCAGACTCAGACTAGGTGTGGCTTTAATGTGTGTGTGTCTGCTGTATGAACCTCTGCATGTACACATAGTTTTGGTTTATGTATCTATATGTACTGAGTGTGTGTGTATACGTGCATGTGTCTGTATCTGCATGTGTGTACGTGCATGTATCTGTATCTGCATGTGTGTTTGCATGTGTGTGTATGTACATCTATCAGTATCCAAGTGTGCGTGCGTATGTGCATATGTCTGTATCTGTGTGTGCATGTACATGCATGTGTCTGTATCTGTGTGTATATATACATGCATGTGTATATCTGTCTGTATCTGTGTGTATATACATGCATGTGTGTGTATACGTGCATGTGTCTGTATCTGCATGTGCATACATGTGTGTATATTTTTGTGTGTGCGTACTAAATGTCACAAAATACATCTGAGGCAGCGATTACATGGAAATACCACCTCCTTCACCATCACTGGGTCAAAATCCTGGAATTCCCTCCCTAAGGGCATTGTAGATCTACCTACAGCATATGGACTGCAGTGATTCAGGAAGGCAGCTCACCTCCCACCTTCTCAAGGGGTAACTAGGAACAGGCAATAAATGTTGTCCTAGCCAGTGTCGCTGACATCTCATGAGAGAAATTTAAAAATGGATTATTTCACTAATCCCTCCCACTGTGGCAACATGAGTCAATCTCTGATCTTTGCAAAAAATAAAAATGGGTTAGATTTTGAGACAAAAAATGACTGATGTAATATTTGCAAGGAACCTGCCTCACCATTTAAACAGTGGAGTCAGCCTATACCAATTTCACCTGGGCACTCACACCCTTGTTGATGTTGGATTTGTGCCAGAAGCTGTTGGTTTCACATATGGCTCCCGCAATATGTTCATTTGACCTTATGTTCACTAATCTCCCTTTCCTGATATGTTCCTATTGAATCTTGTGACTCAGCAGTTCACTGCTTCACCTTATTTCTTTATATACAGAGAGATCATAGAGTCACAGAGATGTACAGCACGGAATCAGACCCTTCAGTCCAACTCGTCATGCTAACCAGATATCCTAAATTAATCTAGCCCCATTTAGAACCACACAATCCCTACAGTGTGAAAACAGGCCGGTTGGTCCAACAAGTCCACATCGACCCTCCAAAAAGAAACCCACCCACACCTATCCCCATCTCTATTATTCAACATTTCCCCTGACTAATGCACCTAACTTGCATATCCCTGAACTCTATGGGCAATTTAGCATGACCAATTCACCCTAACCTGCAGATCTTTGGATTGTGGGAGGAAACCCACACAGACACGGGGAGAACGTTGCAAACTCCACCCAGACAGTCACCTGAGGATGGAATCAACCTGGGTCCCAGGTGTTGTGAGACAGCAGTACTAACCACTGAGCCACCGTGCACGCAGCACTTAGACCATATCCCTCTAAACCCTTCCTATTCATATTCCCATCCAGATGCCTTTTGAATGCTGCAATTGTACCAGCCTTCACCACTTCCTCTGGCAGCTCATTCCAAACACGTACCTACCTCTGCATGAAAAAGTTGCCCTTCGGTCCCTTTTAAATCTTTCGCCTCTCACCCTAAACCTATGTCCTCTAGTTCTGGACTCCCTGGAGAAAAGACTTTGTCTATTTATCCTAGCCCCTCATGATTTTATAAACCTCTATAAGGTCAACCCTCAGCTTCCTATGCTCCAGAGAAAACAGCCCCAGCCTATTCAGCCTCTCCCTATAGCTCAAACCCTCCAACCCTGACAATATCCTTATAAACCTTTTCTGAACCCTTTCAAGTTTCACAGCATTTTTCCCATAGATCAACTTGGGATCCAGAACCAAAGGAATTAAATGTGTGCCTGAGGTGCATTGTGGGGCCAGCAATGGGTTAGAAGGGGCTCCTAGCCAAGGAAGATCCCAGATGAGATTTCCGGTTTGTACTGTGGTCAACCTTCCCAGCTGGGGCTGCTGCAGGTTGCTGCCTGTAGTTGGACGTATTTCTAGAAAGGTTGTTTTGGACAGACCTCTCTCTCCAATGATTGCATGCCCTCACATGCACTCCCACCATAAGTCAACTGACATGCCCCATTTTACAGCACCTGCCGTTCCCTACAAACAATTGGAAAGCAAACAAGGCTCTTTGCTATCTAATTAGATGGCCACCAATTCACAGAATCATAGACTTTTCTGTGCAGAAGGAGGCCATTCGGCCCATTGTGACAGCAACATCCCTTCAGATGTGCAACTCGCCCAGTTGTCATCATCACCTGGTAACCTTACACTTTGTTCCTTGTCTGATAACTATGGGATTCCCTTTTGACAGCCTTGTTTGAATCTGCCTCCACCACAGTCTCAGGTGCTGCATTCCAAATCCCAGTGGTTCGATGAGTCAAATCATTTTCCTTGAACCACTTTTGCTTCTCTTACATTAAGTTACATTTGTACATTTGTGTTTTCACGAGTCAAAATATTAGTGAGTTTTGAGAAGATTTGTAGCTCAAGTTGAGGTTCTGGATATAGGTTTGCTCGCTGAGCTGGAAGGTTCATTTTCAGACATTTCATCACCATACCAGGTAACATAAAGCCTGACTTCATCCAGAGGCTCACTGAAGATGTTCCCTAGTATGGTGACAAAACATCTGGAAATGAACCATCCAGTCAAAATATTTTATAATTTTTCAAAGGCTCTTCTCAGGATTTTCTTGAGGTTATGCTTTGATTTGTGGGGACTTTTATTTTTGTTTTCAGGGGTTCTTTTTCCATTCCTAACTGCCCAACATCCTGATATTGAATATAATATTCTCTGTAATTTCAAAACAATGTGCAGTTTGTTTGGAAGGGGTAAAGCACTGAAAGGGCTTTCTAAGGTAAATGTTGAGGGGTTCTTTCGGTGAGGTGTAGAGTGTAGAACACTGGGTCATAGCTTCAGGATCAGAGGATTGAAGCTTGATGTGAGGGGAAAAGTCTTAACTAAGAGGATTGTGAATCTCGGAATACCCCACTTCAATGGATCTGCAGTTGTTGAACACAAGTCTTCAAGCGTTCAAGATAATAACAGCGCAGATGAAGGTAAACTATTTCTATTGGTTGAGAATCCTAGAACTACAGGGCAGAGTCTTTGAATTAGATTAGATTCCCTACAGTGTGGAAACAGGCCCTTCAACCCAACAAATCCATACCGGCCCTCCGAACAGTAGCCCACCCAAACCCCTTTCTTCCCCTCTGACTAATGCACCTAACACTATGGGCAATTTGGCATAGCCAATTCACCTAACCTGCACATTTTTGGATTGTGGGAGGAAGCCCACACAGACGCTGGGAGAATGTGCAAACTCCACACAGACAGTTGCCCGAGGTTGGAATCGAACCTGGAACCTTGGTGCTGTGAGGCAGCAGTGCTAACCACTGAGCCATTGTGCTGCCAAACTAATTAGGGCCAAACTAGTTCAGGAGCAATGTTAGGAAGCACCTCTACACACAAAGACTGGTAGAGAAATGGATGCAATCAATATGAGATCCTTTGTTAATTTTAAACCTGAGATAGAGTTTTTTTCGTAAAGCAAAGGTTTGAAGGGATACGGACCAAGGGATATAGAGTTAGGCCACAGATCAGCCATGATCTCATTGAATGGCAGCTCAACATAGAATCCCTACAGTGTGGAAGCAGGCCATTCAGCCCATCAAATTCACACTGGCCCACCAAAGAGTTTCCCATCCACACCAACGCCTTACCCGATCCCTGCAACCCTACATTTCCCATGGCTGATCCACTTAGCATGCACACCCCTGGATGTTATGGGCAATTTAGCATGGCTAGTTCACCTAACCTGCACATCTTTGGACTGTGGGAGGAAACTGGAGCACCCAGAGGAAACCCACATAGACATGGGGAGAATGTGCAAACTCCACACAGAGTTTCCAGAGGCTGGAATGGAACCCAGGTCCCTGGTGCTGAGGCAGCAGTGCTAGCCACTGTGCCACCCCCACTGCTGAGAGGCTGCATGGCCTACTCCTGTTCCTATGTCCCTTGGACTGAGGCTGATAGACCTTTGGGCAATGAGGGAATCAAAGTTTTTGGGAAATGGGTGGAGAAATGGATTTGAGGAAGAAGAGATCCGTTGTAATCTAGAGAGTAGTGGTGAAGACTCAAAAGGGCTGAATGGTCTGTTCCTGGTTTTATTTCTTCAATATTCTGTCATGACAATGTAGCATTGGGTTGAGCTGTGACGTGGCCCTCACATCCCCTTTAAGGGAACTCTTTAGCCAGAACATCACCTGACTGAAGGTAATTAGCATAATCAGCATTTCATCTCAGAATTGGCAAAGTGTTCCATTCCCACAAGGTGCTATTTATAAAATTGGAAGTATGTGGTTGCACAGTTACAAGTTGTTTAATTCGACAGACGATGGATCGCTACTGGTCTTTTATAGCAGGAACAAATACTATCTACTGATTTTAACCAGACCAATAGGAGTGTCTTGTTTGGGGCAGGGGGCTGACGAAGGCTTTCGGATGTTTGTTTCTGCACTTCTTAGATGGTTGTAAAGATGTGTTTGACTCTATAATAAGCTCCAGACTGTCTTTATGAAGAGTGTCTATAATCTCCCATTGCACACAAGAGGGGAATACATCTTATGTTATTAATATCAAAGAACATTGAGCTTGGATATAGTTAGCTGGGCTGCCAAAAACCTATCAACCTGAGAGAAATGTTACTCACGTCTTTTGATCAAGGGTTAACTCTAACTGGGATAACACCAGAACTATGAGGTTTTACCCATCAGATAACACTGAGCAGGCAGGAGCTCTTTCCCGCATTAAAGACAGAGTGCGCCGAGGGCAATTTGATAGAGACATTGAAAATTACAAAGGCTTTTGATTGGGTAAACATAGAGACGGTGTGGATGAGACTAAAACTAGGCTTCATAAATCCATGGTAGTCACAATCCAATCCAGTTGGGAGTTCGGGGCCAACATTTTTACCAAGAGAGAGGTGAGAAGGTGCAACTCATTTCTACAATACGCACTTAAGGGAAGCTAGACAATGGTGATTGAGAAAGAGATCAATGCTGAGAGGGTGAGAGTGTGAGAGAAAGAAAGGTAAGAGGAGAGAGGTATTGGGTGTAAACACAAGCACAGACTAATTATGCTGTTTCCATGCAGTAAATTCTTTATAAACCGATGTTCCTTTATTCTGACTATGCTTCTGACCCTTTAATCCAGCTCTACTTTATCTCAAACTTTTAGTGCTTTATCACAACTTTTCCTTATCTCTCCTCAACTATTTAATCCCTATAATTCTTTATAGTTTTCTACCCAATGACTCTTTCCTGGTATTAAGGTTCATTCATCTCTCACCCCCATTCCTCCACTCTCACTCACCCAGTCACACCCCACCCACACTCACTCACCCTCCCACCCAGTCACACACTCACTGTCAGTCACCTCATACCCATGAGGATTGCTGATGCTGGGGAGCTGTGTTGTGAAGGTATAAGCAGTTGTTTCCTCCAGCCCAGTCTAACCCTCTGGCTGTCATCGGTGCTGATGTAGTTGCTATCACTGCTCTTTGTGACCACCCAGTCTCCCTGCTCTCAGCCAATCATCTCCCACTCCTGCCGGCTCCAAACCAGGCCAGACTGCCTCACACCTCCTGCCCCCCCACCATATCACTCCCCCTCCCCAACTCTCTGGCCCCTGTTGGAGCAGCAGCTCCTTTCAAAAATATTCCGGTGACATTCACCTGTCATTTTCAGCAATGGCTTAGTGGATCACACATGATCCCTCAATAAATTAGACAATACCACTCAGTGAGTCACACAGGAAATCCCAGTGGGACACACGGGATCCCCCAGTGGATCACACAGGACCCCTCGATAGATCACACAGGATCACCCAGTGGGTCACATGGTTGTCTATTGGATAAACTTGTTTTATCCTATTCACCTCAAACAATCCCAGTGCAACAACTTCCTCATTCGCGGTACCCTGCTGGTAAAGACATTTTTCTGACTGGATATAGAGATGTTTGTTGTTTATTTATGATTCCCTCTCTCCCACCTCCACCTCCCCCTCACTGACCAAGCTCGTGACTCCCACATCCTTGATATTTTTTTAAAAAAACTTTCTTCGTAATTCTAAAGACCCTCATGAGTTCATCTCCTCTTTTCTGGAGGAAACAGCCCCAGACTGGTTGAATCTTTTACCCTCCTCTGAGCTGGTTTCGTTCATTTGTGAAGCATTTTTGAGATCAATCATTTCTCGGTACTGGTCTGAAGTTTTCTCTTTTTGAGCTTTCTCTGTTGTTCCCAGGAGATTTCATAGACGGCAAGGAATAGGAGAAAGTGCCTCCTTGTGATGCTCTTGGCATTCTGACCATGGGAGGAGTCATGCTCACTCCTGGCAGCCAATCCCCACATGGTATACAGCTGTGTTTTGGCAGATGCTGCCGTTGCATTGGGATATCACCTCTTCTCCATTAGGACAATGCTGCACCCTATCAGAATAAATTAATACTGCACCCTTTGGAAAATAGATCAGCGATAAACATGGGGTCAATTCAACCTGCTCAAACAGCAAACTTTCAAAGAAATTATTTCCACATTCCTCTCTCAGTCCCAACAGATGCACAGCTGAAATTTTCAATTCTTTCTCCATACAAGTCCCACATTCGAGGAGAAAACCTGATGTAAAATGTCATATACAACAATGCAATTAATTCAGTCATGTTGGCTCCAAGATTTGAATCTGCTGCTGTATCTGGGCAAGCTTTTCCTATTCCACACTTGTACTTGGCAAAGAATTTATAGTCAGAAACAGGGTATTCAGTCCATATGCTCTATGCTGGTCTTTCTGATCCTCCATCTCCACCTCCACACCTCCATCACCTCCTCAGCACAAACATTTGATCTTCTCTCCCTTCTTTAGTCAGCTTCCAAATAAATGTATCAAAACAATTTGCCTTGATCAAAGCTTCCCATTCTTACTGGCTGGCTTTTCCTGAATTTCCGATTGGTTGATTACAAATTTTTATTTCTGGTTACTAATTTTAGATTCTTCCCACAAGTTTCCTGGTGACAAGAATAAAATCATTGTCTGTCTCATTCTGAAACTCTATGATTATTGTTTGGTAGCAAATCCCCAATTTCTCATCCCTAAACCTGTTTCTGTGTGTGATGTTTGCCTTTCTGACAGTTGAGCTGCACTAAATAGCCCATCCTGTGCTTCCTCACTGATTGGAAATTGAGTCACAGACTTGCATCTTGCTCCAACTCATTCCCTCCCGAGACTGAAAGTCAAAGCACTCTTCGCCTTCCACCACCTTCATGTCTTCAAGTGAGGAGAAAATGTTCTAGTTGTATTGTTGCAGGAAATTCTGGAGATCTGTGTTTGAATCTATTCTTTGATAGAACATAGATTTTCTTTTCTTAAATATCTGGAATTAAAAGCTTAATGATATCGATCATCATAAAAAACTAATGTCCTTTAGGGAAGGAAACTGCCATCCTGACCTGGTTTGGTCACCATGTGACTCCAGACCCATAGCAATGCAGTTGACTCTTAACTACACTCTGGGAGAAAGTGAGGACTGCAAATCAGAGTCCAAAAGTGTGGCGCTGGAAAAGCACAACAAGTCAGGCAGCATCCAAGGAGCAGGAAAGTCGACATTTCGAGCATAAGCCCTGATGAAGGGCTTTTGCCCGAAACGTCGACTCTCCTGCTTCTCGGATGCTGCCTGACCTGCTGTACTTTTCAAATGCCTCACTTTTCGGCTCTTAACTGTCCTCTGGGCAATTAGGGATGTTGCAATCAGTGCTGGCCTAGCTAGCAATACCAACATCCTGTAACTGAATAACAAAACCTCAAACTGGGGTTACCTAGTTAGTCCACATCTATTTATCTGCTTCCCCTTGACCATCATATTGTGTTGGAGCACCCACTTGAACTCTTTGGGGAAGATGGGTAGAGACTGCCCCTTATCCATCAACTGCCTGTGGATGGATTAGATTACTTACAGTGTGGAAACAGGCCCTTCAGCCCAACAAGTCCACACTGACCCGCAGAAGCGAACCCACCCAGACCCATTCCCCTACATTTACCCCTGCACCTAACACTACAGGCAATTTAGCACGGCCAATTCACCTAACCTGCACATTTTTGGACTGTGGAACCCGGAGAAAACCCACACAGACACGGGGAGAACGTGCAAACTCCACACAGTCAGTCGCCTGAGGCGGGAATTGAACCAGGGTCTGTGGCGCTGTGAGGCAGCAGTGCTAACCACTGTGCCACCGTGCCGCCCAGGCATGGTGGCACAGTGGTTGGAGGTGGATGGAGGTGGGTATAGGGGGCAACTTGCCTGTGGATGGAGTTGGGCGTGGGGGACACCTTGCCTGTGGATGGAGTTGGGCGTGGGGTCACCTTGCCTGTGGATGGAGGTGGGCGTGGGGTCACCTTGCCCGTGGATGGAGGTGGGCGTGGGGTCACCTTGCCCGTGGATGGAGGTGGGCGTGGGGTCACCTTGCCCGTGGATGGAGGTGGGCGTGGGGTCACCTTGCCCGTGGATGGAGGTGGGCGTGGGGTCACCTTGCCTGTGGATGGAGGTGGGTGTGGGGTCACCTTGCCTGTGGATGGAGGTGGGCGTGGGGTCACCTTGCCCGTGGATGGAGGTGGGCGTGGGGTCACCTTGCCTGTGGATGGAGGTGGGCATGGGGTCACCTTGCCTGTGGATGGAGGTGGGCGTGAGGTCACCTTGCCTGTGGATGGAGGTGGGCGTGGGGGCACTTTGCCTGTGGATGGAGGTGGGCGTGAGGTCACCTTGCCTGTGGATGGAGGTGGGCGTGGGGGCACTTTGCATGTCTGACTGTCAAATGAAATACTTAACACCCATTTCCATTTTTGTTCTTTCAGAACAGCTTAAGTGAAGACGCTCCATTTGCTCAGTATCCACCCAAGTAACACAGAAATGCACGCTTGACTGCATGAGAATATTCTGGAAAGTGTTACACCGCTTGTTTGGCTTTTGGCAAAGCTACTCACCCAGTTAGCTGTTTTCGCACTTACCTGCCTGCTCGCTCATTTACTTACTGTTCTGCTGATAATTTCAGTTAACCCTTTAACCCCCAGAGCCTGACCAACTCTAACCTAGCTGCTGTACAAACGCTTGCACACTTGCCTTAGAATGTGGACTTTCTGTTGGAAATGATAATAAGCAGCTTCTAATTTAGCTCTCGAGGCCATTGTAATGCTATGAGCCTTGGTTGTCATTGTATCAATGTTTTCTACTTGGTGGTGTGGAAGATGTAATTCACTTCTTCAACCTTAACAGGTTTAAGTTTAAGGCAAAATGTTTGACCAAATGGTGGCTTTATTTTTTGTAAATGGGAATGCTATCTCTGGGCAGTGGATCTGTTTAGGCAACTGCCCTGAACCCAATCTCAATTCAGACTTAAAACACAGCCAAGAGACCCCCAACAGTGGTTTGTTGTGCAAAGCTGAATGCTGCTAGCGCTGTGCCTGGGTTAGTTTAGTGCAATAGCCCAGAGGAGGCAACAGCGTCATGGTATTATCGCTAGACGATTAATCTGGAGACCAAGATAATGGACCTGGGTTCAAATCCTGTCAATGGCAGATGGTGGCACTTGAATAATCAATTTGCAAGTAACTGTCTAGCAGTGGCCACAAAGCTGCTATTGACTGTCAGGGGAAAAACACAACTGGTTCACTGTGGAAAGGAAAGCCAATGCCCTGGCCTGGTCTGGCCTATATATGACTCTAGACCCACAGCAATGTGGTTGAATCTGGGCAATAAATGTTTGTCCAACTAGCAATACCCATCCTCTGTGAATGAACGTTCAAAAAAAAAGCTGTAACCACCATTCTGTAAATAGAGGGAAGGGCAAAGAGACTGTGTTCCAGAAGAGTTTAATTTCGCCGCTGACCTCAGATAGACAACTTTGATTTTCACTGCAGCCCGAGTTAATACACAGGACTCAACTGGACAAAGGCAAAGAATCCACATTATCCCCATTAGGAGTCTTTCAGTTACATCATGATGAAGATCAGTATCTGAGCTCATCAGTTGTACAACATCAGCATCCTTATCTAACAAGAGTCTATCAACCTCAGTTCTGAACATCTCAATTACACTCCCATTTCCCAGCCTTCAACAGCTGTTTGGGGAGAAAGGAATTCTGGATTTCCACTGTGTGTGAAAACCCTTCTTCACAGGAAACAGTGTCTCATCAGCAACATTATTAACTCTTATTCACTGTAAACAACTTGTTAGATCACCCCAATATGGAAACACTAGTCTAGTGGATGCAACATCGTTTGAGGTAAAGAATTAAACTGAAACAATTGTTCTGCATCTTTAGTGAATATCTGTGTTAGTGTTTCCGGTCAAGTTTTGAAAAACAAACTTCAAAACCAACTTGCTCACTCTGATACTTAGATCCAGCTCATGACTTTGGAAAGCAGCCCAAGGTTTGTGTCACTGAGGTAGGGAAAGCAGCTACTGCAATGTAAACTCTCACTGGGTCACATACCTGCGCTCCCTTGATGACGGTGATGATGATGATGATGGTGTTCCTTACTCCAGTCAAAAGCAAAAAGGCATTTTTCCGTTCATCCCTGTTCCTATTGTGTATACCATTGGCCCCACAAGCCAGCTCCTGGGTTCAGTAAGAGCCTGATTATGGCCTCAACTCTGCTTTCTCACCTTCCCCCCACTTGTAAATCAAAATTCTGACTAATGCAGCCTTGAATATATTTAATGACCCAGTCTCCACTGCTTCTGGCGAATAGAATTCCAAAGATGAATGACCCTCTAAGAAAAGAAAGTCCTCCAAAGTAAAAGAGACTCATTATTTGGAAACCCTTCCCCCACATTCTAGATTCCCCAACAAGCCAGGGAACAGGAGATTCGACGTTTCGGGCACAGGCTGACCTGCTGTGCTGTTCCAGCAATAAAGTTTCAACTTTCCAAATAATGAGTCTCTTTTAACTTTGATCTCCAGCATCTGCAGACCTCACTTTCTCCTCATTATTTGGAAACCCTTCCCCCACATTCTAGATTCCCCAACAAGGAAATTGGGGTAGGTAAGAGCTTAAATGGATGTAAATCCTGAACCAATGGAGAAACTTCCAATAAACTTGTTATTAGCTGGTGTAAGAGGTTGTGTATTTCCCATACCTATTTCTGTTTTCAGTCACTCCAATGAAATCCTCAAAATTTATTCTCTTCTCTGTAACCATCACCTCTCTCTGATTCTTTTGACAACCTGTTACACTAACTGCACTTAACAAGGTGTAGGTTTATGGGTCTGCTCAGAACACAATGGACCTTAAGGTGTTGTCAACCGGAGGGACATCATGCACTATCAGTCTGAGGCATGATTACTGTCAGCTGAGGGGTTTGTGACTCATTGGCTCTGAGGCATTTTGGGAATATCCTGAGCTTGTGAAAAACTCGATGGAAATGATAGGTCCAATTAACAGGACAGAGTGGACAGACCACAGCACAAACTGGTCTCTGAGCCAGTGATAAGCAACACATTGACTCCTGGTTTGGGAAAGAGCTTTTGTTTTCAGGAAGTCACCAGTAATACTGAAAGCAGCAATTACCTGAAGATTCTGAGATTGTAATATGTAATTCTTTTAAAGAGGGAAGTTTTATTTTTCTTTGCTGTGGGAGAAGGTAATTGATTCCATTTGTAAATCTGATAATTCATCAATAAACATTATCTCCTTTTCATTGAGAGCTGATTATTTAGGAACAAGAAGTTCCATTTTCTGTCTTCCATTTGATTCTGATTTTATATTGACTTGGTGTTGTCAACTTGCTTGAGGTTTGCATGGAAACATAGCACTGAAATTCTGATGAAGAGTCACTGGACCTGAAATGTTAATTCTGTTTCTCTCTCTGTCTGTAAGTTGCCAGACCATCTAGTTTCTCTAGCATTCTGTTTCATTTCCAGCATCCGTAGTTCTTTGTGTTTATGTTAGTCCAAACACCCAACCACATTCCATCCCTCACCATTTCAACACCAACCTCACACCTCCCAATCACACGCTCAGCCCAATTGAATTCCAAGACTATCCTATTGTCGATATCCAACCCAACCCTCCATCATCTCATTCATCTCCACCAGAGACACCCACCCCAGTTTTCACACCCATTTCCCAAACCAAACACCAATCCCAGTTCCCACGTTCCTGACCCCATCACTCCACAATCTCACGCTCATCCCACCTCAGGCTGGACTTCACCTTGAATCCCATTCTAATCTCACCTTTGTCCTGACTTTGCTCCCCATACCAAACACCCATCTCTTACAGGGTAAAAACAATAACTGCAGATGCTGGAAACCAGATTCTGGATCAGTGGTGCTGGAAGAGCACAGCAATTCATCCTCCTGATGAAGGGCTTTTGCCCGAAACGTCGATTTCGAAGCTCCTTGGATGCTGCCTGAATTGCTGTGCTCTTCCAGCACCACTGATCCAGAACCCATCTCTTACAGCAAGTGCCTCCCCTATTTAAGAGTGAAAGATTGGATTAAAGCTGCAAGTTGTGTTTTAGTGAGTGTTACTTCTGAATAAAGTGTGTGGAAACATTACACGCCTGCCAATAGAAAAGAGGGTCAACAATGTGCTGGACGAATTAAGGGTTGCATATTGTACAGCAGCATGTTCCTGTGGAGATGGTCGGAGGTGAAATGCAGGGTGACACCATCTTCACCTCTCACCCCCCACCAACACACACCCTTGGGGAAATGAAGGACAGTGATTCCTCTAGCAGATGTTTATCGTGCTGACAAAAAATAAAATTACTGAAAACTCACCATGTCTGGCAGTAGCCATGGAGAGAAACAAAGTTAACATTTTAGGTCCCTATTCTAGTTCTGAAGAAGGGGCACTGGACAAAAAAAAACCTTAACAGTACTTTCTCTCCACAAATGCTGCCATACCTGCTGAGTTTATCCAGTAATTTCTGATTTCCAGCATCTTCAGTTATAAAGTCATAGAGATGTACAGCATGGAAACAGACCTTCGGTCCAACCTGTCCATGCCAACCAGATATCCCAAACCAATCTAGTCCCACCTGCCAATACCTGGTCCATATCCCTCCAAACCCTTCCTATTCATATACCCATCCAAATGCCTCTTAAATGTT